>NW_009612257.1:13547-38115 GCF_000690535.1 Cariama cristata
AGGGGGTCTAATACATCTCTTTGTCCTTTCAGGACTTCAAGAGCTATTTGTCTGGCAGTTTCACTGCAGAAAATAGAGAACAAACAAAAGTCCCACTTTTTCAGCTGCCAAGTGAGAGTTGGTCCACAGGCATTTTATTTTTTTACTGTTCAAAGAAGATTGCTTGTCCATTAAAACATTGATATAAGGTTTACCTGTAATCAGTATGCCTTTAAAAATAGAAAATAAGTCTACGTATTAAACACGAAAAAAACCCCCAGTAATCATGAAAATGCTAAAGATGCATCTTATATTCTGATGCCATATTGAGTCTATATAATTGTTTCCATGTGTACATGTAAATGTATATTGTATGTATCTATACATGCACATGTATGGTACAAAGCCATTATATGCAAAAGTTAAAACAGGAAAACAAAGCCTACCAAACTTTGAGTAATTTCATATGTTTTATGAAGATCTGAAATTAAGCATAATGAATGTAGAGTTGTCTCCATAGTAGTTGCAATGATCTGTAGACTGAGTTATAAGTAACCGCAACTTCAGAAATTAACCTCAACTTCAGAATGTATAACTTAGCCCTAAAATATATGGAATGTTTGCTAGAGAGAAGTTGGCCTAGAAGAGAACTATAGCTACAGATACCAATAATAACAGATACATAAATTGGAGGAATTCAAAACCAACTTCAGATGCATGGTAGCTCTGGCACATACCTTGGTCATGTTTTATTTTTTAATTTCTCCTTGTTCATGAACAGTGTTAATTTAATGTTGACCTACATCATCACATGCTGTCCAAATATGCTAATAGGCAAATGAGGAGGAGACATCATAACAGTTTGGCTTCCTTGTAATCTAAATCAAGACAGCTTATTAGTCTCAATTTTTTCCCTGATACAATAATAGTAATATATTTGAATCTAACCAATTCATGCCATGGATGTGTTTAACTTAGCAACTATCTACTTGCAGATGTATTACCATCTAGAATTCTCTCAGACTTACAAAATGCTTCCACCCATTTTAACTTGAAAAAGTTATGGAAAGGAACAGATCTATCTGAAACCACTCAAAGCTTCCTGACCAAGAGAGAGGCACCCTTTACAATGTCTGAATCATCTCACCATCACTGTGGATGTGCACAATGTAAGAGAAGAAATATTCCTTCTCCTTGGCCATCTGCATTTAAATTGATACATTATAAGAAAAAACACAAGCCAACCTGCGAAACAAAAATTTTATCCTATAGTTGATGTGGATATAAAGGATTTTAATTTTTTTTTTTTTAGTAAGTTTACTGCAGGGGAATTCATAGCACGTGCATAATATTGTACAAAAATAAGAACTAAGGTATAGGGGGAAAAAATGTTATTTTTATGCCTTGTGAAGTTGACTAAGTTGCAGATATTGTACGTTGAACTAGATTTGTATCATATTTATATAGAGCTTTCTCACAGGATGATGTAGTGAAGAGAAGGGAAAAACAATATCATAAAAAGGTCAGAGGATGAGAGAATAACTGAGTTGTCCGGAAAATAAAAGCACGCTGGGATCTCAAAAACTGGGGTATCATTCCTCTAGGTAATCAAAAACATTCAAAATATCGTTCAAAATGTATCTGTCCCTTGTGGGGACTTTAAAAGAGCCAAGCTTACTTTGTCTGAAGTAATGCTTTTATAAAGAAAGTACTACAACCAAGGAAAAGCTTTCCTTTATATCCCTTAACAATAAAGTCTGAAAATACAATGTTATTGAAATTCTTTTTATGTGTACTTCAGAAACAAAATAATTTTTGGTTTCTTTAAAGAAACACAGATTGTGTAGATTTTATCTGATTTATACAGTGTAATCATATTTATATCATAATTTTTCTAGTTTGTAACAATAGCCTTATAAATATTTTATTCAGTTCTTTTTCAACATAAATACTTCAATTTCTGGGGGTCACAATTTGATTGGAGTGCAAATAGCTTTAAGCAGCAGGGGTCCAAGCCATAGATACATATTCAGATTTGGACCCAGCTACTAAAGTGGAATATTTAAATGCTCTTTTACAGTGTTCATGCTGTTATAGAGCTGGAGAACAAAAGCGATCAAACATACACGTATTCCACATTACACACTCAGAAAGAGACACAAAGGGAGAAAAAGAAGGAAAGAGAGAAAGAAAAAGAATGATTACGTGCATTTCTTAGCTTGCATTTCCCTCTAATATGACAGTGCTTAGTTCATGCTTGTCTTGCACACACTCAGAAAGGCATATTTGAATTCTCATAATTTTAATCTTATGATGTTGTCTTCTTCCTGTATGGAGAATGTAAGTATACTCTCTTTGGGCTGGCACCAACCCTTACGTATTCAAGATCCTTGCCTGTATATACTTCCACATTCTCTCCACCGACCTTTGTTAGGTTCTCAAATGATTTCTCAAATAAAATAACCTTGCTGAGAGTTTCATTAAGATAAGTTAGCAGGACTGTGGGGGGATAAGGGGAGAAGAACAGATGAGGTTAGTTACCATTCCAGTGGAAAAAGACATAGTGGGAATTCTTACTCCTTGGCCAGTGGAGAACCAACAGAGGAAGCTTGCAGCTGCCCTATGATGAGAAGAGCATTGATTAATCAATGCATCTTTTGCATTAATTGATAACTGCAGCCAATCCAAGCATCAATCAGCCAAATGTATCAAAACCCAGGCTGATTTTCAATTCTTCTTCCTCTTGTTTCTGTTCCTGAGTCTCATTTTAAATGCGGCCTTAATACATATTGGTATTTACAGTTGAAATTTTCTCTAAGCAAAGTCTGTGGTATCCAGCACTGTATTTATCATTGCTAAACAATACATAGCTTCTGTTTTATAGAGTGCAGTGATATTTCCGTATACATTTAGGAACATATCATCATCAGTTACTCTTAATCATTATTGGACTGGCTGGCTGTTCTTGGTTTTAAATAGTCCTATCTGCTCATAAATTTTACAAGTAAGATTCTGCCAGAGTAGATGGTCCAGTGAGATTTGAGAGAAGAATACTTATTTTCAGATCACAAAGCCTGTTTCACAGACACAGTCTCTAGCCCACTCCATCCCTCATTTGAATACCCTTATTCTGTAGAGTAGGCAAAAATATATATTTAATCAAATTTGTCTCCCTCACCACAGAGATACAACTGTCAGATATACCAGAGAAGCCCTGGATATAGTCTGAAGAATAACATGTCTGAAAAAAAGACTGTTTGGGTTTTTATTTCTTCTACTCCAACCATCTATGCAGATTCTGAGCATGTTCATACATTGACTAAGATCTCAAAAGCATGTCTCTTCTGGCAAGTACGAGGGCCTCTATTATATCTCTCTTTTATGATATCTTTCTCTATCAGATGGATGTGGAGCTCTGTAGTTTGGACAGTGGGAAGTACAGGAATGTCTGCCATACCTCTACTTTACCGGAAAATTTCCATATGCCCTATTCATATTCACAGAATGATTTCTGCTCTTTAAAAGACACTTAGTTCTGAGCACCTGGTTTCTAGTAGAAATTATCTGAAGGAGTATCCCAGAGAATCACTCTTTAGTTATAGATTGATTGACTAGATGTACTTTCACTTACTGTGAGACTGTAATATGGAAGTTAAAAGTTTTCAAATACAGATATAAAACAAAATTCAAACAAATGGAAAACAGTACTTAATAAAGGATAAAACCCAAACTCATAGATATTATCAACTTAACTAACTAACGTAGCTAAAGCATTATCACTATTTCTCTAATCAAGAACTATCATTAAATATCATTAAACAGTGTTTCGGATCACTTTAAAAATGTATTATCCTTTGCAGTCTCAATTTTTAACCGAGTTTCTGAAGAGAATTAATCATACAAATGAGGCTCCTGATGGAAAACATGCAGAAGGCTTTCTTGCTACAAGTTATTTTTGCAACAGAACTGCAGTATGCTTGTTCGGTTACTATACAGAGCAAATGCATGCAGATATGGCTTCAATTCAGTCAGTTTGCCATCAGCCGCAGAAGAAATTATAGAAACCATTTTAAGATGTCAGTTGAGGAATCCTTGGAATGGCACAGCTTGATCAACAGTGTGCACTTTTAAATATGGAGATCATGCTGTAAATACACTGAATTCTTTGGAGGTACTATTACCATAGCGACAGCATTTAAAATCATACATAAAGTTCTTGGGCTCTTTCTTCCCTTTTAGGCATTTATCAGTGTTTTACATCAATAGTTGATATCAAGGGTATGAAATAATGAAATAGAAAAAAAACATAAAACATTGAAAAGTGGCTAAAGGTTAGAAAACAAACAAGTAAGCAAGTAACATGCAGGGACATTAAATTATAGACAATTTTTCTTCAGCAAGCTTTTAGGGTGATGAAGAAAATCAAACCCTCCCCATCCAGTTTGGTAACTGTTGTGCCTTAGGAATGTAAGTAAATCAAGCAAAAGAAGCAGCCTGGTATCTCTTACAACTCCATTTCTTTTCCTTCACTTGACTCTTAAGAAAGTTATGGAGAGGGGCTTTGTGTGAGCCCCCTGTAAAACTCCATAGTGTGATGGAACTCAGAGGTGGTCAAGAGGAAGCAAATACTCTAGCAAAATATACTGATTCAGTAATTTTGGATCGGATCCTTATCTATTTTGAGCACTCTGTGCATCAGGTCATTCACAAAGAAAGTCAATGCAGCACACATTTTGAATCCTTTGTTAAGTGATTTTCTTTTCCTTTGACTGTTCGTCGTTGTTGAAATCTGATGTGTGACAAATACATGTGAGAAGCATCAGTTAGAACTAATCCTGTGTGGAAAGAAGGAAAGATGAAAATTAATGGATAAAATAATGGCTGAAGAATAGAAACGTGAAATTAAAAATGTGAAATATCCCAGTGCCAGGGTAACTAACTATACATATGCCGGGAAATCTTATCTACAACATACAAAATATTATGGAGTTAAGTTCCATTGAAGAAGATGGTGTTCCTTAAAATCCACCAGAAACTTGCTTTGACTAACATTTAACACGCTGCTCTGTAAAGCCTGACTATAAATGTGGGCATTGAGAAATAACTCTGATATTTCTTGTTATTAGTAAATCAAGATGTTTTCAAGTTGTGTACCTGGTGTTTCAAATTTTTTACGTATTAAAGTATTTTAAAACTTACAGTACTTGTGATTAATCATGAAGAATGTTCACTGGCCATGAATATATTTGAGTCTGCAATGAGAAGAAGGTTTCCAATCATCAAAGTGGATAATCCCATCCTCATAGTATTAGCAGTTCACAAAAGCCTCAACGGGTATTGAGAGAGTTCAATAACAGTAAATACATTATTTGAGGTGCAGCAGCAGTACCTCAAATATGAAGTATGGAACACCACAAAAGGAGCCTGAACTTGATGACACTGCAGGTCGCTCCCGTTATATGTTCATGTTTATAGCTTATGGACATTGCTGTCTATTAACTCTAGTATCTATTTTGCAATAGGAGAAATGCAGAATATCAGAAGAAACTTATCTTGTCTCTTCACCAGTGGGTGTAGCCAAGTATGTGATAAATACAAGATGTTCTACAGCAGGCAAACATCTTCCTAATTTCTTGATGATGAAGTATAAAATTAGACTATTTTTGTCTTAATACACATTTAATACATGCTTAAAAGTGAAAATTAACTGTCTGAATGTGTTTAAGGTCTCTGACTTCTGTGAGATTTTCACAGATATTTTGAGCTGGCTGTATGTTTTTGGCATGAGTACAAATGCTGTTTGCAGCAATGACAAGTACTGATCTTAAAATCATTCATGGCCCTCAGTGGTGTATTTGGGGCTCATTTGTTTCTGCTTTTATAACTTATTATTTTGTTTTACTAATTATTTTACATTATCTCTCTATGGTTTTGTGCCAAAGGCTTGTTTAATGGATATATCAATTTTAAAGGGAAAAAAAGCAAATGTAACAAAACCAAAATACTATTCTTATATAGAAAGAGATGCAAGACAAATGTTCCTATGAAAATAGCACCTATTAAATGCATAAATATGTTCAAGTAGAACTAGAAATTGGTGGTGTTTCCTCCAATGGTAAAAGGAAAAAAAACTTTGCCTGAAAAAGCGTGACAGGGAAGGGCCATGGGGTAGACAAGAGTAGATTTAGAAATTATTTACCTTCTTAGACAATTTTAGCAAACCAGCCTTTTAGCTCTATCTATCTTGATTATTTGAAACTAAATGTTTTGCACAGGAAATGAAAATAGGTTGATTAAGCATATTGTCATCCTCACCCCATGCATCCTGTATATTACTATGACACCCTATGATGTAGGATAGTTACAATGCAGAGGTAATAGATGGGAAATTGTTTCAGGCCGCAGTGGTTCTGGTGTATGATTATGATACAGGCTAGCAATCATAGAAATTGCTTCTGAAGTCATATACAGCTCACCCATTCACTGAGCTGCTCACGGAAGTCAGGGGATTTGTGTGCTTCAGCAAAGCATATGTTATAAAAGAGTTATTTATAATGAAGTCTTGCAGATGAGTCTTATTTCTGTAACTCCTTCATGTGGATTATAGCTTGTGAAGACAGGAAAGAAGAGTTATACCGAACTGTTCTGTAAGTCATTATCTTCCCTTGACATATGGCACAATTTCTTGTTGGAAGCAGATGCTGGCAGTGTAGCAACCTAGCACCAATGAAGGCATTGTCAGTTGTACGGTTACATTACAGTGAGTGCATAATTAGTCATTTTACATCTACTTTTACTTTATTTTGACAATTAAGAAGTTGAACAAGAGAAGGCTATGGAGGAACTGTGACTTTTCTACTTCAGTCAGAACGCAGACTTGAGAATTGTGGAGTATGTCCTTTGCACCTCTTCTGAGTTCAATTTAAATTAAACCAGCACTGAACTAACAGGTTCTCTGAATGTTTTTATCATACATATACTTAAACATCTGCTGTAAATTGAAGTAGGCTAAACATATTAGAAATTAAGTAGGTATTTCCTTGGGAGTGTCTATGTTCTTTCTGAAAAGTTTCATTTCAGGCATTTAGAAAATATCTAGCACTATCAGTATTATACAATATTTATGGTAATATGTCATATGAATCAAAAAAAGGAAAGGAAAAGAAAAAAACCCCTGAGAATATAATGGAAATTATGCTTTGCAGATATTGTATACACCTCCACTTTTCTATGAAAGCTATGAAGAAAAAGCTGGCTGAACTTTTCCATTGACTCAGCCTTCAAGCACAGATTTTAAGGTTTTACAAAGTTGCTGATTATGTTTTCTGACATCATGGTAGCCTGTGAATACTAGCTTGGAATTACTTGCTGGATGTACTAGAGTCTGACCCGTCTTCCCGTGAGGTCACCAGAAAGACTGTCATATGAGGCCTTCTGACAGGCACCTGTGACTGAGATGTGCTGCTGAGTGGCTCAGGTGCAGGAAAAAAACAGACAACCTTCAAGAACTGAACAGTTTAGTTTTCCCTGCTGAGAGCAGTTTCTCATTTAGGGACAGCGTACTCAGACCTTCACTCACTGTGTATTAAAAACTGCCTAATACATACAATTTTGCCATTATTTTAGAAAATGTTTTGATGTACTGAAAGTGGACAGAAAAGGTTTTGTTTCTTCTTCCTTTAGTGTACAGGTACAATAACCAACATATAGAGCTTTTACATGTGGAAGTAATCAGATACTTGGGAAGCAGTCAGCTTCAGTGGCTGAAGAAAATAGAATTCTCAGTTTCTCAAGAGATACACTTTAGAATTCCCATTAATTTTCAGAATGGTGTTACCAGTTTTGTTTTCTGTCATTTAGATATTTACCTCCTATACCAAGCTCTACTTACATGACCTAATATTATTATAATCAAAGCAAAGCCTCCCCAGAGTTTATATGCTACATATCTCAGTCTCTTAATGAGGGCATTGGTAACTGAGAAGCTTTCATTGTACATATTTTACATGTTAACATCACAAGCCCAAGCTCCTAATAAGCCATCATTTTTATTATGTGATTTCCTCGTTGTGCCTATATAGTATTCATTGTCTTTAATTCTCATTTCAGCTAGAAGACAAATAAGAAGTTACCTAGCAACTTACAGAGATTGATTGTCTACCTCCCTACTGACAGATGTAATGACTAAATAAAGAGAATAAATCTTTTTTTCTAGTTTTTTAATTAAATGTTTATAACTATTTGAACCTTGGGAAGCAACTGAAATGTCACAATGACAAACATTGAGCAAGAGCTATTTTTCCTGACTTTGACAATTTCTCTTCATATTTTTTTTTCCCAATTCAAATTATTACTGTGGAAATTATTAATACAAACAACTTTAAAGACACTTCCTGGGCCAATTCCTGAGATCACTTTTCACCAGCTTCATCAAAGTAAACCAGCACCAGTCTCCCACAGAAGCTGCAGATGTTCAGCATCAGGTTTGACTATTAGGTCAACTGCTCAGGGGCTAAACGAGGGCTAAAACTTTACTCTTTATGTTCTGAGAAACACTACGGCCTTCAGTGTGGGACTTTTTGTACTTCCCATGCATATACTGTAATGGTATGCTATGTTCATTTTCAGAGTACTTCTCTCAGTTCCATAAAAGAACATGTCTTAAAAAAGATGAAATTCAGTTAAGACTATGAAAGAGTATATCATTTGGCTTTTATAGAACACAGTATAACAATAGAGGAAATCACAGGACATATTTTGCTACTGCTCCAATTATTTACTTTAACTTGTCCAGGCCTGTTTCCTTCAATATAAATTCACAAATATTTTAAAGCAATATGTAGTAAGGAGATAGGAGAAATCAAAAGTATCTTCATTCGGGTCTTTTTCAGAAAGGATGTAACAGCAAAATTAACCCAAGTTGGTCCTCTTCTCACTGACTCCTTTCTCTATCTTTTGGCTTTCTGATAAAACAAGACCAAGTCCATTGATCTGCTTAACACACAAACCTCTTTATGCAATTAAAATGCAATATTAAAAATGATAATTTGTATGAACATTTATCACAAAGGTTGTGTGTGTGTCAAGTGACCTGTTTTCTGGCAGTGTTTCCTACAGCAGTTTGATTTTATGCAACCCATCTGGAACAAACTCCCGGAGCATTTTAACTCTGGAATGCAATTTTAACTTTGGTCTCCAGATGGTCCAGCTCCTTAGAGTTTTACTAGTCAAGTCACAAATAAAGTTATCTATGCAAAAATAATAATTAACAAAAATAAGTTCTTGTATTTAGCCAAAAAAATCCACTCACAGAAAATTCCACTGCATCTACAGTACAGAGAGTGCAGTTGACTTTCTCTGTTGACACAGATCCGTAAATTAAGATTAAACTGCATCATTTGTTTCCTAAAGTTGATGAGCCTCATTGGTGGTCCCCTCCCTTCATGCATGAGCTATACTCAGGCCCGGGACTCGAGGGCTGGGCTGGGCTCACTGAGGGCGGTGGACTTGTCCCCTTCGTGAGGCCATGATCCTGCCAGTCCCTCAGCTCTCAGGTCCCTGTCCTCATGGACTGGCCCTCCCACTGCTCCCTAGTAGGGACAGTCCTTGGAAATTGGAACTTTCTCAGGGATTTCCTCAGAAATCCCTGAGAAAGCATTGCGATTAACTGCTGAAAGGTGAATGACTCCCAATGTTATTGCTGACCAAGGAATATATTAAGAATTATGGAATCTATTTTATAAGAAAGATTGCTGCTTTCAATTTAAAATGCAAACAAAGTAAAATTAAATATCCTTCAAGTCATCATCTTTTGGAATGAAATTCAAATTACTGTAGTTTGAGGCTTGCTTCCTTTATTTTCTCAGTGTTAGTACAAAGACAGCCCATACTGCTTAAAACCACACAGCTGTCTGCCCAGTAAACCTTTGAATGCAGGGGTTCAGTGGTGTCTTTCTGGGCCAGCTTATGTGCTAATAATAACCCATCCAGCTTATGTGCTAATAATAACCCGTCCAGTTGTCATGTGTGCAACGGTGAGGGTAATGGTAGTGCACTCGTCTGTGCATCTGCTCTGACTTGCAACTGAAGCTCAGATGAAAGAGGAAACTTTCATACATTGCTGTGAATCTGCTTGCAATTTCATTATCTGCAAGCGGGATTTCTTCCCCCCTCCAACCTTTATCTTGTCATCCTTCTTTTCCTATTTTGCTGACAGGAATAATTATTTTTAACACTTTTGTATTCTAACTGTGAAGTATTTATTTCTGAGAAATTATATATTACCCACTGTATTTCCTGGTTTTATTAATGATACTGCACTGCTTTCCAAAGTTGATAATGGCTTTCTCAGGGCTTCAGAAATATTGTTTTGTAAACACTGGACATGTTCAGAAGGTCTGACACATTCGGTTAAAATTTAGCATTCAGTTTTTTGCAGTCATTTGTGCATATTAATAATAATCTAGACTAGATACATGTTCAGTTGAGTTGTATTTACTTGGAGCTTGAAGACAGCTGATGCCTCCATTCTGCAGATACCATTACTCCATAGAGAGATACGAGCTATCTTTAAATGACTGCAGGTTCTCAGAAAAGAAAATTAACCTGTGTTGAGCTCTGTGCTGTCACTGCTGGTTTGTTTGGAGTTACCAAATGAATTCATTTATGATAGTTTTGATATCTCTGTTCTGCACCACAGCTGTCATGGGAGGCATATCTAATGATTTCAGTGAAACTACTTAAACTAGAAAACTAGTGCATATATGGTTTTGTATGTGGTTAAGTACTTTGAAGACTGAAACTCTAATACATTTAACAGTCCCTGTGTGCACTAGTATATGGAAAATGAATGTATTTATAGAAATCCGTATTTTCATTTAACTATTCAACATAGCTGTAGGCACAGATTTTATTAGGCATATTTTTGATTCTTTCTCATGTTTCTTATTGTCCATAAAGATTTGTGTTTTAGACAGAAGATTTGAAACACCTGAAAAATATTAATGGTCATTTAAATGACTCCTAAGATAACTAACAGAGAAAAATGTAAGTTGAAATCTTAAAGACAATCTATTCTCACATATGCATGTATGCATGAGGGATTTCCCAGCAGTTAAAAATTGTATAAATCCTTATTTCTCATTTTTATGAAACTGATAAATTTGTGTATCTACATCAATTTTTAATTCCTTCCTGAGATTATTTAATTCAAGCTCTCATCAAAGACCTGCACACATGAAACCAGTATCTTTTTATTTCTCAGTCTATCAATATTCAAACAGCTTTCATTTAGATATGAGAAAATAGTATTTTTATGAACAATATGCTGCCATGATTCTGATGCGCCACAGACCACTTAGCTTTAAGTAAAGAGATACGTGCTCGTAAGGATGAGTTTTGTAACTTCTGCTTTCAAGGACTCTATCTTGTTTCTGGTAAAGCTTTTCTTATCTGATGGACTGAAATAGAGAAGCAGACCACCCCTGAACACAACAGATGGACTTCCCCTGAGGAGGGCCTGATGAATGCTGTGGATAATTGCTGAAGAATAAGGGTGGGAGACAACACTAACGGAGAGGCCCTGACAGGTTAAACATCAACATTTTGTACTACAGGTCTTGTAAATTTTTAAAGTTTTGTTTATTGTAAATAGCTAAATTGTGAAAGCTGAGGAAACAGGAGGCTTGTAATCATGCTTGGTATATTTTGGGCAGCACCTCTGTATCCTAGGTACGGTAATGTAAGTAAGTAAGCTGCTGCTTGAGGTTTGCAGAGGAGCTGTGGAGGAGGAGGCCGTGCTGCCAGCCAAGGCAGCAGAGCACACCCACTGAATGGAGCTAAGCTGAACCCACCATAGCTCTTGTTTAGTGGGGTCTCACTGTCTCCTTGCTAACCACAAACTTCTGGAGAAGCAAAAGGAATAGAAATTCTTGTTAAATCTGATACTAAAAAAAAAAAAAAAAAAGGGCAAAAAACAAACCACCCCAAAACCAGAAACAGTGAAAGCTTTTCAAGTGAACACTTGGCTAAGTGAGTCAAGCTACCTGTGGAGCTGCTGTACATGAATTCAAGTACAAATTCACACTGGAGAAAAAAGACTCCTGAGGTTTAATGAACTACATACAAACAACAGGAAAGTTTTCCAGTGAAGCCATAAATTTTGTTTCCATTACTTCCACATTCATGAAATAAGTGGCTACTTAACGTAGTTGGATCAAAGCCTTTGAGAGGAAAATGAAAATATTTTTATGGTGAATCTTAGAACTCTAGTGTGGCCAGGGGACAGCTGAGAGAGCGCAGCAAAAAGCCATCTGTAGTGGCATTACCATAAGCCAGTAAAATCTAGAGCTGTTTTAAAACAAGCACAGCTAACAGTCTGTACTGCTCTGTCATAAACTCCAACACTCCAAAACACAGGGACTAATACCCTGGAGACTTCCAGTTCACTCTGAGGTATTTTTTTTCTTAACCCGGTGTTATTAAATTGTTTTTAATGCAGATAAACACAGTTTTGCCCCCTCAGTGAGATATTGTTTTGTTTCTCCATCCCACACCCCCATTTAGCTAACTTTTTGAATTCACAGTGTGTGGTATACTGCGTGCACTCTTGTACCTTCCCTAGCACTTACTGAAGAAAAAATGGCTGGTCACAGCAGCTTAAACACATGACATTTTAAGCTAAAGTGATTCAGAAAAAGACAACTCTCTCTGCAACAAGAGAGAGCAAGCAACAGAGCTGTCATTTGTTAAATTGGGTATTGTGTCATTAAATTTCTAAGCATGGTGTCAGGAAAGATTAGGAGCAGACTGACAGATTCAACTGGCTCAACAACTTTGCCACAATCACACAGAAAACATTAGCTCAGCTATTAAGGATATACATAAGCTAATTTCTGACAGACATTTGCTGTTATACAGATTTGATGTCATTACAGTTCATTGAGTAACCCAGCCATAAAGCAAACATACCTTGCCATATGCTGAAAAGAGGATGAAGAGATAAGCTAGGGAGGATGAGAGAAACTATTTTCTTCTATGACTTGATCTTTTGCTATGACTGAGGGATATTGCTGTCAAACAAACCATTCCAACAAAACGAAATGTACCTTGAACCTTCTGTCAAAATCTGAGTCTAAACCAAAGACTTTCTCAGGTTTCAAAACATCACTTTTTCAATCTTTTAGGCTGTCCTATCTCCCATTCACGAAGCACAGGAAATGGAAATACGGCAGTACTATTACCAAGGTAATCATACTGCGCTCCGGGACCGGATTTTCCTGTGAAATATTCAGCCTGCATTCTAGGCCGGAGTAAGAATAGTGCCTTAGAACGAAAGTGAACATTTGTATGAAATCTGAATGAGTCATACTTAAACTATGTACTATTTCTCTGTGAATATTTAAAGCTCTGAATTTTAATTTCATCTAAATGCAAAATTCCTTCATTTTGATTCTGTTTTGTCAAATTTTTGATTGTTCTTAAAGGAAAAAAAAAGGAAAAAACCCACTTCTGGGAATAATGTAATTGCTGAAACACCAGGAGAGCTCATGTTCCTCAGCCTCTCCTGCCATCAGCAGGGGTGAGGGAGCTGAGGGCTGAGGCAGACTGGCTGAGGCACACGGGTGCTGCTGGCATCCCAGAGCCTTCTGGAGCAGATTGTCATGTCTGTACAGTGAGAGCACCTCCTCTTCCCTGGCCTTGCTCTTCCCAGGGCCATTTCTCACACTTTTCCCCACTCCTCACTGCCAGGCAGCCCTTTTGCCCCTCCTCAAATATGCCTTTGCAGAGGCACCACCAGCTTTGCTAATGGGCCCAGCTGTAGCCTGTGTGCGGAGGGGCCATCACCGAGCTGGCTGGAACCAGCTGGAACTGGCTGTGTCCGGCACCCAGCAGCCCCAACTTCTCCTCACAGAGGCTATCCCACATACACAGCTTTTCTGGGCCAAATCTTTGACAATGTCTTAATTTCTCTGAGGAGAAATATATCCTGTTCACAAAGTCAGAGGGGACAAATTTGGTTCTTTTAGATATGGTCTTGACTATTATCCCTTTTGTGCCATAGCTCCTTAAAAATCGATACAAGCAAAAGGGCTACTCCAGAGATGCACAGAGCTTTTGTAGCTAAAGGTGAGTTGGAAGGCTGTGAGGCCTGCAGGCGTGTTTTGAAGGACAGGCTGGTTGGGAAGATTAAAGTTTGTGTTATACTATGGGACCACAGGACCTTTCAGCTCCAGTGTGTGCTATGCCTCTTTAGTCAAAGAACTTTTCAATTCATTACTCAGTGAAGCATGGATAAAACTAACACTTAAAGTACAGAACAGCTGGGAAGTGAGACTTCGGCACACAAAGCAGGGTAGTCACAGATGCCTTTCACATCACACAGGTGCTTGTGAAAGGGCGATACTTTTATGCCAGTAGTGAAGTGTGCTAGTAAACTGAAACTATCATGTTTCTTGTGACTTAATATCGTTTTTCATCACTTCCCACCTTCTGCCATGGCTGACGTGGAGCTTTGGGGATTCTTTTTCCTTTTCTGCTACCTGCCAAAGGAAAGAATCAGGTCTGAGTGCCTTAAGAACACCAGCTGACTGCTCTAAAACGACATCAAGGATACCATATTGTAAGGCTGCACTTCAGCCATGGTGATCAAAACACATGTATGAGTGAATTGAGTACGGACTTCACCATAATTCCAAACTCACATTGTTCACTTACTCCTTATCTTCAGTAACTTTATTCTGTATGTATACATATATAGAGCTAAATATTCACACACTTACCTCTGTGAAGAGAGTGTATTCGTAACATTACAAAGACATATAATAATAACCTGTCAAAAGAGCAGTATAGATAGAATTGGTTTTATTCCAACAGCATCTTTTTCTTGTTGTAGTGAGAATCAGTTTGTATTTCTTGCACAGGAATTGTAAATGACATTCAGGGATTAAGGTTCCTGAGGCCTACTTCCATCAGAGATGGGCATTTGAAACTCTATGCTATTGTATGCATATCATTATAGTTCATTAGCTGTTGTTTTATCTTCAAGTACACAGAATAAGACAGATTTTGATACCCATCCCCTCCTCTGCCTTGAAACTTTTTTGTAAATTTTCTTTTCTCCATCCCAGAATCAAGCTTTTACCTGCAGATTTATGTTTCAGTTTAAAAGCAGGTGCTTTTCTCATACTAACCATGACCAACAAAACCCAGGCAGTAGAGCACTAGATCCACAGTGGATGGGACTCTGCAGAGCTCTGGGATGTCAGCTTTCTCCAGATAATACTAATCCAGATCTGCAGAAAGTTTGCTCCTGTGTTTAACAGGTTTGAAATTCACTGGAGGCATAGAGGATGTACTGTCTTTATTTTGACAGCTGTATTTTTTTATGACATTAGAAAAAGGAATAAATACAGTAAAAGTTATTTTAAAGCATTTAAATATTGGAAAATAGTTATACCCAAATGAGTCCTTCTCAGATATATTTGCAATTAGCTGGCACATTTTCCATGATGACTACATATATATCAGCCTAAGTCCTGCTCTGTTTCTAAGTTTGTTCCTGATTGGCTTCACCCCAGTGAGGGGAAGGGCTTATAGCCGTAGCACCTGGCACCTGTTTTGGCTTTTCCTTTCCTGGCTGGTAGCACCTGTGCAGGAGGCAACTGCTAACCTTGATACTGGTTGAGCTAGAGGGAGAACTGCAACAGGAACCTTGCTTGTGAAAGTAGGTGTTTTAATATATTTTACTTTTCTTTAAACAGATGGTAGAAAAAGAGTGAAGAAACCCATGCTTTTTCTTGTAGGATAACAATGTGCAGTATAAATACTATCTGTCAATTTAGAGGTTGAGTGTTTAATTCTTAAGTGTTGTGCCCTGGGGGAAAATATGCTTTGTGTTGTTTGTAGCTAGAAGTGATTTGTTAGGGTTGGAATGTGGTCACAGTGGTATAAATCAAAGATAAACTGATAGACCATAAACACCTTTTTTGTATCTGTAGAATATATTTTTAATTTAACACTGGTGTGCTGTGAATAATCAGCTCAATTGTCCTTTTGAGTTTTCCCAAAGATAATGAGGGGAAATGTGGGATTAAAAGTCTATTCCTCTGTTTAGGAAATTAAACTTGTTTCTCCATGATAAAGCCGTACCAACTTTTAGGGAAATCAGGAACTGTATCTTCATCATGTGATTTTTAAGTTTTCAACTCAGCACTATATTCTCAGAATTTGGTTTGTAGCTAATATTGCAGATGAATTGGGGGTTAGATGAGAACAGTCCTTTATCTTTGATACTAGTGGAGAAACAACTTAGGCAGGCAAGATTACAACCAGATTTTTTTTGTGATTCTGCCTGGTTTGTGCTGCAACATAAGCAGTAATGGTCCATAAAGCAGAGTGTTTCATGACTGAAGGCTCTTTTTGGTGTGAGGTCATCTTGCAGCAGGTTTTATTACACTGTACTTAATAAGTCAACTTAAATCAGATTCACAGTCAGAAAACCAGTCAGCTGAGCAATTGTTTTCAAATGTATACAGTTCATCTTGATTTTCTATTTAGATGCTTAAACACTTTTTTAAAGGAACTTCCGTAAACAGAGTTTATTTTAACAAAATGTCCTTTCTTTTCATTTGTTTTAAAATAAATCTGTTTATGTGATTTTCTTGTCTTTGTGTGTGAAATGGCTTTTAAATAAGATAAGTTTTATGGATTTCATAAAATGTGTTTTGTCTTTATTTTTATAAGGTAAAAGATTTTATTCATCAATAGAAGGATAATACTTGGCTGATAAAGAACAGCCTCTCATTAGAGATAGGGCTTATAATTTAATGTGCATGGAAAGTGATAAGCAATAGCTCTGCTTCTTCAGTAATAATGGCAGTTGTGATGTAGTGTGCATAAGATAGAGGATTCTTCTTTTTATTAAATTCCAGAAATATATCAAGTCTTTGCTAGTTTTCTATTGCTAACCCTATGTCAGCTGAGCTGCAATATTGTATATACAAAACTAAAAGTGCTACTCTGCTTTTATTGCTTTGCTGGACAGAAACTCTTTTTATGTTATTAATAATAATGCAGAACAACAGGGAAAAAACTATGCTTACCACATGGCAGTGGTACAAAAATGTTCCTCTATAGAAAAGAATCATTGTCAGGGTTGCTGTTATTTTATTACTGTTCCTAATTATTTGACTGTTTCACAGCAGTCATAAAATGGATATTAATCCCCCCCCAAATCAATATGTTAATTAGAAAAATTCGATTCACCAATGGTCAAATCCTCTAGAAAGCGCAGTAAATAGCTAATTATTTTCAGAGGTGAACTTTTCAGAAAATCTAGATTCTGAAACTGCTAGGGGATCTGAAAAGAAGGAAAAAGTGGAAAAATGTAACTCCTTGACACATCTGAAAGACCATTTGGCTAATTTATATGGGCTTTTTTGGCAAGATTCTTCAAGATTTTTAAAGAGCTTAAAATTCCTGTGAAGTTTCTGGAATGCAGAGTGATTCAAAAAGAAAAAAAGAGAAATGTTAACAAGTTAAGCTCTGTTAGTGTGTGGTGCAAGCAGTAGTGCTTGTTTTCAAAACAGTATAGAAAGCCTCAGATCCTGTTTGGTCTGCTGAAATTCCAGGTTCATCCAATAATCACATCTTTTTAAAAATGCTATGACCTTGTTTTATTGTTGGAGTTTTTTCCTGAATTTGCTCTTTTCCCTTCCTTAGTTCATAATGTGTCTGATAAAATTAACACTGGTTCTGTTCTTTATGTGAAATTCTCTGCAAGAAAGTCTGTTAATAGTTCGATTCAGAAAAATAAAGACTTATCCAAGAAGCAGCTTTATGCTGTCCTAGTCTAATTTTGGCATCTCCTAAAATATTCAGAGATGGTGCATACAACTCCTTTAAAAGGGTTTTATAAATCTATTTGTACCTTTGTTTCTTTCAAAATCTAGGCTTAATCCAGGGGCTTGCTTTTGCACAAAAATCTCATTATTCATATCTATTCGTACCTCCTATTAAGAGTATGCTTTGTACTTTTCAGCTTTGCTACTGTTTACTACTTTCTCTATTTCTTTCACTAGTGTTGGCTCTAAGGCTTTTCTGATCCCTCCACTTTATACAAACTGATTTCTTCTGTTGATTGAAATCATAGAATGGTTTGGCTGGAAGGGACCTTAAAGATTACCTAGTTCCAACCCCCCTGCCATGGAACACCTGCCACCAGACCAGGTTGCTCAAAGCCCTGTCCAACATGGCCTTCAACACTCCCAGGGATGGGGCATCAACAGCTTCTCTGGGAAACCTGTGCCAGTGCCTCACCACCCTCACAATGAAGAATTTCTTCTTAATAGCTAATTAAATCTTCCCTCTTCCACTTTAAAGCCATTGCCCCTTGTCCTATCACTCCATGTCCTTCTAAAAAGTCCCTCCCCAGTTTTCTTGTAGGCCCCTTAAGGTACTGGAACCTGCTCCAATGTCTCCCTGGAGCCTTCTCTTCTCCAGGCTGAACAGCCCCAACTCTCTCAGCCTGTCTTCCTAGGAGAGGTGCTCCAGCCTTCAGGGCATCTTCATGGCCACCTCTGGACTCACTCCAACAGCTCCATGTCCTTCTTGTGCTGAGGACCCCAGATCTGAAGGCAGTACTGCAGGGGGGCGTCTCACCAGAGCGGAGTAGAGGGGGAGAATCCCTTCCCTTGACCTGCTGCTCACACTTCTTTTGGTGCAGTCCAGGATACGGTTGGCTTTCTGGGCTGCAAGTGCACATTGCCGGGTCATACCGAGCTTCTTGTCAACCAACACCCCCGAGTCCTTCTCCTCAGGGCTGCTCTCAATCTATTCTCCACCCAGCCTGTATTTGTGCTTGGGATTGTCCCGACCCAGGTGAAGGACCTTGCCCTTGATGTCCCTGACCACATTTAATTCTATCGGGGCTTTAGCTTTCTTAACCTGATCCCTGGCTGCTTGGACAATTTCTCTCTATTCCTCCCTGGCTACCTGTCCTTGCTTCCACTCTCTGTAGGGTTGAGTCCTTCTGTGAAGTTCAGTTCTGCAGTCTCATCTGGTTTAATTAGTTTCTATAAACTCTTGGTTGAATTTTCTTGTGGAAAGTGTTGCAATATCTTTTATTATCAGTAGATCTGCATCTACAGTGGGACCTCTAAGCTTACTTCAGTATTTTAAGTAATTCAATAAAAACTGTATCTCTATGTTGCATTCTATCTGAAATTTTTTATTTTATTTTATTTTTTTTTGTCAAAATTACAGCATCTTAGATCAAAGACTGCTGGATAGCCTTAACAGCCAGATTTTTTTATTTTTTATTTTTCCCCTTTCCTCTAATCCTTATGGTTTGTCTACAGAGGTGCAGACGGTTGTCTTTGCTGCAAGCCAGCTGGATGGAAGCCAGTTCTTACTCCAAAGCCATGTGGCAGAATTACTGTGACTATAAGCTGAAGCTACTGTATCCTGCCTCTTGTTTCAGGTAAGGTAGATATGTCTCTGTTAATTTATCTGTCAGCCTGTTCTGGGATACAAAGACCTTGAATTGCCTTTGAAAGTGGACTCCCTAAAGAGTAGTACCATATAAGATATAAATGAAGTACTGTAGACATAACTGAGCATCTTTGAGGGGCTGTCAAATTTCTATTAAGGATTTAAAAGGTTTTCTTCAGTTTCATTTTATTATTGCTTTCTGGAAATGATGCGTCTTTTTTTCTGGATTTTATGTATACTTCTTTCTTCTAAAAAAAATTACTGAATAATTTATAATAGTGCTTTAAATGTTTCACTTATGTTGAAAAGCTACTAATTTTAGTGCTTGGTACTGTCAGAAGAATGTGTTTGCCCAGTAAGTTGACTGCAAGATGAATGGAGAGGTTAGACTTTGATTGTATGCACATAACTTCTCTGTCACCATGGTCCAAAGACAGACTTTGATTTTTCCCATTATTAGAGTAGCAGAGCTGTATGTCTTCTGGCAATGACAAGTTTAGTTTCCTACTTATGAAGTCTGATGCTATATTGTGGTGTGTTAAGTTAGGAAAAATAAGGTGTAAAGGGTTTATGTAGAGAGAAAATAATCAGTGAAAAACATAACTTGCTGAATTGAAAAGATCTATTTCTGGATTTATACTTAATTTGTATTTTTTATATTTCAATTTACATTCATTAGAATACATTAAGATATACATTGATGTTTAAGCAGGGCTCCTAAGTAAAGAAATTTACTTGTATATGTTTACAAACTTTTGGTCATTTCACAGAATTCTTCCTTTTGGGCCCTGAAAGTTGTGTTTCCAGTCACTTTTTGAGAAACTGGAAATTATGGCTGTACTGGCATAAAGTATTACTATGTGGAAGAGAGAGAACAGGAATAATATTGACATAATAGACATCTTCAGACTTTAAGAAGTTAGCAACAGTGGGGGAAAAAATTCCGCTTCGTTGAACTAAAGATAAAAGTTTGTCGAGCAGTGGAACTTATTCTAACCTCAAATACATTAATCTTTTGAGAGATCTAGTTTTTGATAACATAATTTTCTTTTGAGTACTGATGACATCCAAATCTAGATTATGAATGGAGCCAACTTGTTAAGGGAAATATTATTGCTCAATAATGATATAATAATAATGTATTAATAAATTAGATATCAAGTATTCTGCACCCACTACGAGTGTAGGTCAAATAAGGAAGACCATTTGCTCAGGTTTAGGTAAAGAAAAGAAAGAAAAAACCTCTAAAGTCAGAATTACTTGCTCCTTCTGTCAGTGATTTGCAATGCAGCTGGGAGAGGAGGCGTTTTTAAACTGTCTGACTGCAATAATCTTAGAGGAGAAACAGGCTAACTTGAATGTATGAAGACATAGCCCTTAGTAGCTGCTACACAGATACTTTTTCAAGGTTTCAAAGGGATATCATTATCATCTTTTGTGACCTTATGCACATCTATGAAATAAACATGTGAGGAATAATGCCCTCTCATAGTCAAGAAGCAGTTTGACGAACTGCGTTTCATAGAGTTGTCAACGTTATCAACTGCAAAAGTCAATATTTAGGTGCATGTGATAGACATTTTGAATTTTGAGAGGATTTTGTGTCTTCAGATCAGTGAAATGATTAAAACTGCGCATGTCTGTCCATGTTTCTGTGACTTGTGGTGTAGATTGCATTAATCAGCTATGCGACTCTGTCAATGTAGATTAGTTCTGGTCATGTACACCATAGGAGATCACAACTGGATTCAGTGTATCATGGATAGACTACATGGAATATGTCCTGGCAATAGTCCTTAAAATTTATTTTTAAAATACCAGTATCTTCAGCAGATCTGAATGATGAAACAAATCTAAGACAAATGAAATTACAAGATGAAATGACTACCACCACCTTTGAAATAGTGCACTTTCACCCTTTAGCGTTGTCTTTAAAGAACAGATATATTGAGATAAGTTTATGTACTGTGAAGTGTATTTATCTTAAGTTACAGAAGTGAGAATAAAACAGCTTATGAGTGGAGTTATCCTTTAAGTAGAGGAACAATAAAGAGACACAGAGGAAAAACTAGAAGAAAAGATCTCCTGCATGAAAGAGAATATCCTGTACTTTTGCTGTACCAAAATCAAATGCTTTCAAGAAAAGAGCACAAAATGAAATAATCTAGTAGCTAGATGTTGATCTTCCCTGATAATTAGTTTTTAATTTTAAATAATATCTCAAATTTTTGTCATAGTGATTTATCTAGTGCAAGCTGATGAAGATGGAAAGTATTGATGCGATAAAGCTAAAATTACCGCTTCTTACTGAAGAAAGATATCTAAATATCTGGCTAAGTTACTTGCAGGTCTTTAACTTGAGAAAGAATGGTGAATGGTGAATTTCTTTGAAAAGAGACCACTTTTAAGTCCTTAAAATTTTCTTCTGAAATCAGATCTATGTAAGGGGAGTGATATCAACACACAATTTGATTATGCAACTAGGGCATAAAATCACATTAAAGGATCATTATCATTAGTAGTAAAAATGGCTTGGCAAAAAATTTTTCTCTGATAATCACAGAATTGGGTTAATTTGAACTATCTTGCAAATTTGTTGATTTCTTCCACTGCTTCGGGCCCCAAAAAGGAAATAATGCTGTTGGTTACATCTTGTTAGAAATAGTTATAGTTATTAGCTATTTTTATATCATATGTTGGGTTTTGGTTTTAAAGTTTGCATGAACTACTAGATTAAAACATTAATAGCAGCAATGTGATAATGCCAGACAAGTTTAATAATGAGTTCAAAATATACGTGTAGAAAGAAAAACTTTCAAAAAAAAATAATTCCATTGCCTTCATCTCATTCATACTAACCAAGCAAAAGGCAGGAGGAGAAGGCAAAGCAACTGGTTACGCTGCAGAATTTCATGCTGCAACCTTGTTTTCGATAATTAATTTCCTGTTCTGTCGTGATGCAGAAATAATAAATGTAAGCATGTTAGTCATTCAGAATACAGCAGAAAGAAGATGTAAACCTGTAAAAGTAGCTTAAAAATGTTTCAACCATAATGCGGGGTTCATAGTTTGATTTTTTTTTTTTTAAGTATGGTGTCAAGTTACCTTAATATAGATTAGCTATGGTACACTTACATGCTTAAACAGCTTATGCGAATAGTAAAGGACTCACTGTTTTTGAGTATTTAAGACATTTGGTTGCATGCAGAGTGGGCAGGGGGAAGAAATCCTAATTCAGGTTTGTGACTGTAGCCCTTGTGCAAATTTACTGGATTATCATGTATAAATGTGGATTTTTAATCACGTGAATTCACTGACAAACATTTCCAAACAGTGCATTTTTGGTTGTATGTGCTCACAGAAGCTCAAAATTTGAGTAGTTGACGCCATTTCGGCAATATTTGTCAAGGGACTTTCATCAGATATTAAGATGCATAAAAATGAGCATCTTCAAATAACTTTTAATGGGAAAAGAAAATATCAATGTAAGTTGAATAAATGTTTGTTATTGTAAGGAAACAATGTAAGTGTGTATATCTATAAAAATTTACTGAATAGCCTGTTTTGTGTTTTAATTGTAAACAGGACAGTGTCCAAGAATTGTAGTGCTGAAGAAATTGTTAATATTGACAACATAACCTGAAAATTTAATTAGCTCAGAACAGAATATCAGTCTGGAAGCAGCATGTCATTATTCACAAATCATTTACATTTGACTCATTAGAAAGTCACTTGAGAAAGCGAAGTCCGTGTTAACCAATGTTTAAGGTAGACAGGCTTAAACTGGTAAATAATTTGACACTTGCCTCTAGTAAAAGGAACCTCACACTACATGAAGTAGTAGCCAGTGTCTTTTGCTGTACAGAGTTGTATAACATGTAAAAACTAATAGCTCTTAATCAAAAAGCAAAACATAGACATCTCTTGGAAGAGAATAGAATTTAAATAAAGCTTCAGTGAAATGATGAGCTTTTAACTTCTGTGTATCAAAGCAAGATATTTACCTCTATTTTGAAATGTAGATGTGCATAACTTTAAAGCAAGGTACTGTTAACAGGAATATTTCCTATTGATTAAAAAAACCTAGTGTTAAATCTTAGGGTTTATAGCAAGACTGTGTCACTTCAGATAAGAGAATATAATTTGATTTTATAAATCTCTGCATGATTAAATATGTGTATGTATGTCATGTACAGGTGTATTTATATATAAATACACATTTGTATATAAACAGTACATCTTTTACATTTATTTCTTCTTCCAGAAATATTTATCACTTTTCAGCTGTGCTATGATACTGCAGAAATTTGCATATGCTTACTGATAATACAACTTGGAACAATCAGTTAAAACCTTCTTTTCGTATTCTCTAGAATCAATCTAATTCCTTTTGCAAGCAATATATCCTTCTCATGTGTAGTACGAAAAGTCCATTTTTTGTTTTCAATCTGCAACGTGATAATTTCTTTGCTTGCTCTGGCTTATGTTGTAAGATAGAATGACTAATAGCTCTCTGTTTACCTTCTTGCACATAACTTGAGTACTTTATCATCAGAGTTTTTGCACTTGAAAATATGTGCATGTGCTAGTGAATAGAAGTTGTTTCCATAATAAGAGCAGAAGATAATTAAATTATTGGTGCTCTTTAGAAAGAAGTATTTTGGTGGTTGGGTGTTTCTTATCACCAAAGGTCTGTCACTTAGGCCTGTCCAGAATTCACGTGATATTTAAACCTCTGGCTCTGGGGATACCTTCAGCTGCAGATGGACTGAATTACCAGAACTGGCTTTGTGGTTCTATTTCATTTTTCTTTATGGTTGTACTCTGGTCATGTGTATCCCCTGAACTCCTCATCTTGCTGACTGCTTCTCTGATGATGTATAGTTGCAACATGTCATCAGTGTGCTGTAAAAACCTATTATACTGCTATATATCATTAGAGACCCTTCTCTCAAGACAGGTTACTATTATATATCATTAAAATGATGGCCAGTAGGAACAGGCATTCCAGAGAGGGAATCTTAGAATTTTATGTGGGAAAAAAATACTAGTTTATAGGTGAGTAAAAAAAAAAAAAATATACAGTAAGTAGGAGTTA
>NW_009612258.1:0-15214 GCF_000690535.1 Cariama cristata
ACTCTCTTCTTATTCCTGAGCTCCAGCCAGAGTTCACTGTTCAACCAAGCTTGTCTTCTTCCCATCGGCTGATCTTGCCGCACATCGGGACAGTGTGCTCCTGTGCCTTTAAGACTGCCTCCTTGAAGAGTGTCCAGCCTTCCTGGACCTCTTTCCCCTTCAAAACTGTTTCCCAAGGGACTCTCTCAACCAGCGCCTTGATCAGGCCAAAGTCAGCCCTCCGGAAGTCCAAGGTAGTTGTTTTGCTGTCCCCTCTCCTTACCTTACCAAAGGTTGAAAACTTTATCATTTCATGGTCGCTATGCCCAAGGTGGCCTCCAACCACCACATCTCCCACCAGTTCTTCTCTATTTGTAAAGAGCAGGTCCAGCGGGGCACCTCACCTGGTAGGCTCACTTACCAGTTGCATGAGGAAGTTATCTTCCCCACACTCCAAGAACCTCTTGGACTGTTTCCTTTTTGCTGTGTTGTATTTCCAGCAGACATCTGGTAAGTTGAAGTCTCCCACAAGAACAAGGGCCAGCGACTGTGAGACTTCCGCCAGCCGATTTCAAGAAAGCAGTTCATTTTAACTGCATGTTTCATGTTTGTATATGCAATGTATCTATTTTTTTCCAGAATGTGCAGTAATAACTAAAATAGCCTTTCCAATCCATTGGGGCTGACAATACATTATCGAATTAAATGATGTCACCTCCACTTGCATTCATTCAGAATGTCACTTCACTAATACAGTTCTGACCACATAACCTAGCTTCAGTAACTTCTTTTCTCCTATATTAAACAGGAGCTACTTTAGAGATTTTTTTTTTTTTAATAATTTATCTCCATAATTTCATCTCTCATTTGATAACAACTTAGAGGACTCCAACCTCACACTTCTTTGCTGTTATTTCCAAACAAGCCTCACACTTCTCTCTTTAGGATGCTCCTGCTAATGAAATATGACTCACCTTTATATCAAAGTTTCTCTTTTATGTTCACTGTTGTGTCAACAACAAAACCTGACAAGCAATTACTGATTTTGCAATTCATGTACTACCCCTGCTACTGATTGGTGCTATTAGCATCTATTTATCATCTTCTGGTTTCTGCTTGGCTTTTGAACTCTTTGGAACAGACTCTGTGTAACAGCCAGCATAGTAAGATTTTTGGTTCCAAGTACTAGCAAGGTGATGGTACTAAAAATAATTGCAAGTGTTTTACCTTCTGGCCAGTTAACTGCTCTCCATAAAGTCTGAAGTTGCTGTGCTGTAGGTGTTTCTGCAGAGGTGTTGCACATTGCAGACAATAACTTTTCTAGGATTATTAAGTCATCTTCTGTAAGCTTATGTTCTTCAGTTGCACTGCCATTAAGTTCCTTTAATTTGCCTGTAAGACAAATAGAAGAGGCATGGCTTCCTGACATTAGAACTTCACAAATTCAGACCTTGATTGAAATACTAGAAAACCACTTTACAAACAAGTTACAACTATTGTAATTGTTTTGGGGGGTTTTACATGTGTAAACATTACTTTTCCCAGTTTCATTGTTTTCTAATTTTAAGTTTTTAATCATCACAATGATTGCTACTATTAAGCCTCCTCTAATACTCTAACAGAAAGATTCAGAATTCACATCCTAGCCTACATCAAGGCAAAAATCAGAAAAGAATTGTACGATCATTAGTTTTCATAACTAAAATATGATTCCTTTTTTTGCTCTTGTCTATTATTAAGTAGTAGAAACAGTGAAGAAACTAAGTTCTTAGTGTGACCACAGTTTTTGTATTTTTACTTAAATAAGTGCCATAAGCAAAATATGATTGCACCATGTCCTATATTCAAACTTCAGTATAATTAAAAAATCAAATTATTGGAAAAAGTAACGTACAGCATTTTGCTGAAAATGGATATAGCATGAAGAACCTGCCAGTAATGGTTCTTCCAGAACTGATGAGGGCCATGTCAATAAACACACCAGCAGGCAACATTACATTAGTACACCCTTGCAAGTTTTATTGTAGGCAAAAAAATCAACTGTGGCCCTCTTCTGAAAAAGACCATAGAGCTATTAAATCTATCCCAGTCCAGTCATAATATTTACAAGTCTATTTAACCATGAACTGTTACAAAACTGCAGGAAAGTCAGTAAACCTAGTTTTCAGATTCTAAGCTTCAAAAAACCAAACAACCCACTAAGCCTGTGGCTAATATGGTCATCCTTCAAGAATATTAGACAAAAATAAACTGATGCAATATGTTTTTAAGACTAACTAAAAGTCTCTGCTTTGTTATAACACAGCAGAATAAAAGTCAGTCTTGCTGTTCTTGTTTTTAGGATGTTCTGGACAAAATTTTACTGTAAAAATCTGTGCAAAATTAAGAGGAGACTAAATCTATTTACTAGCTACAACCTCCAGAAAAAAATTTCTAGTTTGTGAATCCCTTATCTTCTCTCTGAACAAACAAATACCAGAGCACAAGAATATTTAGGGAAACAGAACAAGGCTGACTGAAGATTCTGACTGGTATTTTGAAACAGAAAGTGAAACCTGAAAAACATACAGAAGCGCAATACTGCAGACAGAAGGCCTCAGAGGGTCCCATAGAGACCTTGAGAGGTTTGAGAAGTCAGTCCATGCGAACGTCATGAAGTTCAACAAGGCCAAGTGCAAGGTCCTGCACCTGGGCTGGTGCAATCCCCAGCATCAGTACAGACTGAGCAATGAACACATTGAGAGCAGCCCAGAAGAGAAGGACCTGGGGATACTGGTGGTTTAAAAATTGGACCTGATGTGGCAATGCGTGCTTGCAGCTCAGAAAGCCAACTGTATCCTGGGCTGCATAAAAAGAAGTGTGGCCAGCAGGGTGAGGGAGGTGATTCTCCACTCTCCTGAGACCCCACCTGCAGTACTGCATCCAGCTCTGGGGTCCTCAGCACAGGAAAGACACGGACCTCCTGAAGCAGGTCCAGTGGAGGGCTAGAAAAATGATCAGAGGGCTGGAGCACCCATCCTGTAAAGAAAGGCCAAGAGATTTGGGGTTATTCAGCCCCAAGGAGAGAAGGCTCCGGGGTGACCTTATTGCAACATTTCAGTACTTATAGGGGGCTTATAAGAAAGATGGAAGGAGACTTTTTACTAGGGCCTGTAGTAACAGGACAAGAAGTAACAGTTTTAAACTGAAAGAAACACTGGAGCAGGTTGCTCAGAGAAGTTGCAGAAGCTCTATCCCTGGAAGTGTTTGTGGTAGGCTGGATGGGGCTTTCAGCAAGCTGACCTAGTGAAGATTTGTCTGCCCATGGCAGGAGGGCTGGACTGGATAACCTTTAAAGGTCCTTTCCAACCCAAACCACTCTATGATTCCATCACTGTAAGGCAAGGAGCTTGCCCTCTTCAAGAAGCTGGATAAAGGTGAAGGTGTACTTTTTCTAAAAAGGAAACTTAAGAGATTCTGCTTATCAGACTATCTAGACAACCACCTATTTTCAAGCTCTATATATAAAGGGAAGGAAAGAGAGAGAATTTTACTTTGGAGATCTTCAAGGCAAATACACTGTGAATACAAATTAGTTTTACAAAATCCTTAAATGTACTAAGGCACTCTAAAGAAACATACTGGAATAAACCGGTGACAAATAGGGTAGATATTCTGTAGAACATTTACAGAAAATATAGAGGAAGAGACAGTAGAATAGGAATGAAGCATGGGAAAAGATAGGGAAAAACAAGCCAGTAATAACATTTACCAGAAATGTCTTTACTAAATACTGTACACTGTGGTTCTTTTTCTGTTATACAGAGTGGTCTGCTTAAATACAGAAGTGACTGTTGCAACCTGTGAAATTGCAGAATGCCTTACTTTAAAGCTTCATGGATTACATTGTATGAGTTATCTGGTGAGCTAAAATTTTCATGAGCAAAGTCAGAGAGGGGTTGCACAGGACTTGCATACCCAGCAGGTAGGCGAAAAAACCCACAGTATTCAAATTTAACAGCTTGATAAAAAAAGATGCTGAACAACAGCAGATATAAGCCAAGGGGAGATAAAAACACAGATACCCTGTATTAGATAGAGTTCTTGTGAAATTTACTCATACTCCTAAGCCTTCAAATACATGTACCATTTAAGTAATGAATGCAATTTTAAAAGATCCAAACGAAGAAACCATAAGAAAGCTATAGGAAAACACTTAGCTTTTTGAAAAGATGAAAAGTGAAGTTACTTCAAACAGATGAAAAATAAAACCATCCTTGAAATTAAAACACTGACCCAGTATCTGTGTAGGATTGGCCTGGCCAAAGGTGACAGCATCCTTCTTCGGAAAATAAATATTTTTAACTTCAGCTGCTGATGATTGGTAGGCGCTCTTTCCTACGTAAAGGGAATACAAAAAGTTTAATAGTGTAACAAAGTGTCTAACATAGAACAATGTCCTACCGGTAAGTTCCTCCTTCTGGACATTACTCAGAAAAATATGTTCAAAAAAATTGACTGCTTATGCAAATAGTTGTCATTTCTTACATTATTTTTACATTCAAGGGTTAAAGCTTAAAGCAATACCTTCACAAACTGTTCTCTCCATGTAAAAATCTAATATACAAGTGTAAATTATTAACCGTGAGTTCTGAATTACATGAACTAAATACCATAGGAATGCGTATTGCAGTTAAGACGTGAAATGGCAAAGGTCATTTTAGAACAAAGATCCCTCCTGCTCTGAAATCTTACCTTTTGATTATTTCTATAATGAATAAGCAACTTTTCATATATTGGAAGATTTGCAGGTATGACCAAGTTATGTCACATGCAACAGTACCCTGAAGTCTCTTTGGAAAAAGAGTAATGAAAAGCTTTAATCATGACCTATAATGATTTCCTAAAATCACAACTGAATTACTGATCAATAGTGTGTAATTTCCATTAACTACATATATCAGTTTCTTTGATCAACAACATAACTAGTAGGAAACAAAAAGTCATCTCAAAAAAAGATTACTGTCCTATATTTTAAAGCTTCTGTGCACAATACCTGCATCTAAAGGAAGGCTCTGTTATTTTCTGAATAATTTCCAGAGTATAAGGAGCTTCAACCTGCTCATTTTTAATTAAGTATAAATTGGCATCAATATAGAATCCATGTCAAAGGGAAAATTCGAAGCAAAGTATCAAGGTTGCTTTTCGCGGGCGGGCATCATCTGTTACCTGTATATGGATCAACCCCACCCACTGGAGCTACTGCATTTGAGGCAGAACCAGGAACATAGCGACCAGCACCTGAACAGAGACAGGCTTTTTAAACACCACCATTAGTAAAGAGCTAATGTAGACTTGTATTTAGTTACTAGTTTTCAAACATCACTATTAAAGGTGTTATTTTGCACTAAAGGAATTAAAAAGAAGTCTTCAACACTTCCTGAAATTTAAGGATTAGATCTATGCCTACACATGAGGCTGGTGTTTGTGGTGATGATGACATTCACAAGCTAAGTAACCCACAGCTGGGAGACATTCTGGCACAGTCTCTGGCAGCCACTGGTGCAAAGGCCCTTAGCACAGCAGATACCTTATCCTTGACAAGCTCCAGGGGTGGGGCACCACTGCCCAGGCCTGGCCTCTCTCTGTGCCTGGGGCCAGCAGTAGCCTCTCCTGTGGGAGGTGGACTCTGTGGCACTGAGGCCTCAAGTCTCTGCAACTGCAGAGACCACAGCCTAAGCCACACAAAGCAAAGGAGGAGAGACAGCTGTAGACCACAGTAGAACAGGAACAGAGAAAGACTGTCAAGATGGGGAAGGCTGAAAGTTGTGGCTTTGGCAACAGCATGAAGGTTTCCACTCCACCTGTAGATCTGCAACTGCAGAACAGGCACAGTGCCCTGGCACTGGTGAATACAAACACCCAACAGGGGACGCATCAGAGCCAGCTGAGACTGCACCTTGCATCTGCAGAAAGGGGAAAGACAAGCGGTGGTGGGAGGCTTCCTCATGCAGGGTATGGAGGCACCCATCTACTAACATGACCTGATTATTGCGAGGCTGGTGTCTGCTGGGGGCCAGGACACTGTAGAGAGACTGCCAAGGCTTGCCTGGCCTTCAGACTATTACCCCGCTACTCCTCCACATGAATGTCAATGGTATTGCCAAAGAAGTCCTGGAGAGTATCAAGAGTGATTAGAAAGCTCTGGGGGTAAGGGTGAAGGACTCAGGTGCTGTTTCTTTGATGCTGACAGGAAAGCAAAAACACTTGGGTAGAAACAGACTCATCAAGTGGGTCAGCAATCCATTGCATGGCTAGTTTTGCAGGCAGGACTTTGGCATCAGTGACTACAAGACCCTCTCTTTCAGGAGCATGGGCCACCGATCAGGGATGGGATAAGTCTTGATAAAGCAGGGCTGGAATGTTGTTGCAAACAGGCTTGCTAAACTAGTGAGGAGGACTTTAAACTAGCTATGCCAGGGAGGGTTAGAGTCTAAAATTTAGGGCGGAAGGTAGCAATAAAGGTCATGTAATAAGAAAAAAAGGAATAAAGAAAAAAGAAAACTAATTTATGAATATACCCATTCCTGTGTTGGCCATGCATATGACTGTTTGACAAAACCTAAGGTTTAAGGCCTTACTCCTCTGCAGCAGAGGACAGAGTGACATGAAGCAAACCAGACAGCAGAGGGCTGTCCTCTACTAAACAGATCTGGACATGCTTTGACAGTGGCAGAAGCCACCTTGTCAGTCTGTCCCACACTACTGCCCCAAATGGAGAGCTGCACGAAACAGTGGTCTGGAGCAGAACACTGAATGCATCTGAACACGATAAAATACGCATCCAAATGCTAGCAAGACAGATTATGAATTTTACATGACCTGTAAATGGATCTGCTGCAGGTATTGTACTTGATCCAGATGACGAGCCTGGAACATAACGTCCAGCACCTAGGGAAACAGTAAGAAAAGCAATGACGACTACACACAGCTTGATGTTATTAAAGTGTCAGTACTCTTCAGACCAAAGCAGATCGAAAATAAAGCTAAACACCAAATGTGTCTTATTGTTTATTGTGGCATTATAAGAAGTCTGATCCTATGCACACAAAAGTCCCCTGATGCTGGACAAATTCTTCCTAATTATTTCAGGGTCGGAAATTTGTTTTCTGGGGCATATGCACTACACGCTTGGGCACAGCCAAATCACAAGTATGTGCGTAAATTCAGATGACTGCAGCTCCCTGAGTTACATCTGAACCTGATTAGCCTGTATTCTCATTTCTACTTAATTGTAAAAAAAAGATTTAGCTCAATGATTTTAATGACATTTTATTCCTAACTTCATCTTTGTGAAACTAGTTGAAGTAAGAGTGGTTTATTTTGTAAACGTGATAAGCAGGATGTAACTGATTAACAGAGTTCAGCTTATGAGTAAGAACTAGAATAAGTTTATATTTCCTGCCTGAAAAAGGGTTATTTATGTATTTCACTCAGTTTCAGTTCATTCTCTAGCTAGATTTTTGTACTGTATTAATTGCCTTATCAGCACCTGGCCACCTCTTAGAATAATACAAAAAGTGGAGTTTTCTTCCACTGGAAAGAAAGACTAGACTGAAAAATACAACTGGCTTGATTAAAATTTTGTTGAGGATTTGTTCTGACAAATACCTCAGAAGTGTGTCAAGTTCTCATATTTTTCTTGTCAGATCTATTTGTGTCTTGCCTTCAGTCGTTTGAGGACATGAAAGTCCTGTACAAGAAGTGCAGGAGTTACAACACTGAAGTCTGCCTGAGCAGACAGTGAGGTGGATTGAAAACTAACTGAACAGCCAGGCCCAGAGAGTGGTGATCAGTGGCACAACATCCAGTTGGAGGCCAGTACTGGTGATGTACCCCAGGGGTCAGTACTGTGTCCAGTCCTGTTCAGCATCCTCATTAATGATCTGGAAGATGAGTCTGAGTGCACCCTCCGCGAGTTTGCTGATGATGCAAAACTAGGATGAGTGACTGATGTCATCATTTAAGTTTAAAACTTTTACCTGTAAATGGATCTGAAAATTGAGCACTTGTACTCAACGGTGCTTGCCCCTTAGTGTTGTCCATAATAAACTTGGCCACCTGATCCAGAAACATAGGATTTAGATCATTCTTTTGCAGGAAGTTGTATGCAGTCAGCCAAGGATCATCAGCAATGTTATACGGCAGTCTGTAGGAAGGCCCACTTTCATTTACATCAATAGTGAAAACATAGTCATACTCCTTTAAGCAGAATAAAAATAAAAACAAATTAGAAGTTTGTCAGCACTTTTTACATAAGAATTTATCAAATGCAGACTAATAACAGCCCACAGCTAGGCCCAAAAACTTTAATAGTGCTACTTGCAGATTGTATCAGTAATACTCTCCTACAGAGGCTTCAAGTAAAACATACTTAAACCATACCCTGTGTTTTCCAGAATTCCTTGTCTAAAGGAGAGCAAGCTGGAACACATACCATGATAATGTATGTGCAGATATATTACAAAATAACATGCATCACGTAACTCTCATGGACAGCTCTGGCTGGCTGCAAAGCTATAGGGCAGTCAGATGCCTCGAAACCACTTCAGTCTTAAAAGCACACTTCTAATACTAGAAAACAACAAATTCCTAAGGTTTCTTTAAACCATGTGAGAGATAAAATTAGTATCTCGAAGGCATTCCTTCTACAGTGGCACTAGACAGAGACTTTTCTGTGTATATTTCAGTAAAGGAAACATTTCTCAGCTTATCTGTCCTTGGGTTGAAAAGTTACTACAGAAAAGGGGTACAAAAAGCCTGTTACCTAATATTTTAGGTAAGCATTATAAATTGTACAGTTCACTTCCTTTGGAAAGAAAGTTAAAACCAATTTTTCAAAGTATTAGCAATAAATAGAGAACATGATAGTTTCCCTACTAATATTCCCTACTAATAGTTTCTCCAAAATAATTTGTCTCCATTGGCTTGCTCGTTTTACAAAATGGGTTTCAAAAGTAATAAAGCAAGTAGTACTCATTTATACTTCTACCTCTGAGTTTTAGTAGATCAAAGACAATAAAAAAGTACCAACAACTACCTATTTTCTAAATTATATTTTATCTAAGCAAAGACTGGAATAAATTTTTAATAGGAAATTACACATTTTACTTAGGAAGGAGTAAAACCAGTTAAAGTTTGCATATACCTTTCCTTCAAATAAAACCTTTCCAGATGTTTGTTGTGTGGCTCCAGAAGAACCAACAACATCACCAATCTTTATCCATCTTCCTTCACTAACACTCCACTGATACGCTTCCACTTTCTCATCATCTTTAATAAGCCGTGTCTGTCCATCTCTTGTTCCTGTAGAGAGGAGTGTTTAAGAGTTTGAATAAATTAAAGAATACAATTTACTTCAGGAGAGAAAATAAAAAGTCTTCAAACAGCACTGAGATTTAAAGATGAAAAGATAGTTCACCAACATTTACAGTCACAGCACAGGAAGTAACTATATGTCACAAAAAGAATAGCAGAAATCTTGACAACAGCATTTTACAATTACAGTAATGGTATCTGCCACCAGACTAAGTTGCAAAAGCAATCCTTAAGTATTTCAAAAGTTTACCATTTTCCCAGGGAGATGACAATCAAGAAGGGTGATATTCTCCTATGGCCTAACAAGGTGGAAAGCTTCATATGATTGTAAGATTTATGCCACTTGCTGATCAGAGCCAAGGGCTGAGGTCACTGGTTACTTTGTCTTGGGAAAAAGTATTTGTCTATTTAAGAGTAATCTTAACTACCACTGCTTCCACTGTATTATCAGTAATCTCCCAAGCACCTGGAAAGCGTGAACTGAATCAATCAAGACAAACAATTTTTCAAGCTGAAAGTTAAACCAGAAAATTTGCATCTATTTTTCTTTTAGCAAAAAAATTCCATATTCAGTAGTCCTTTTGCAAATTATCTAACTGTCTAACTATCTAACCCCAGCTGGCAACTAAGTACCACACAGCCACTTGCTCACTTCTCCCCCTTGCCCCAGTGGGATGGGGGGAATTGGAAAAAGGTAAAACTCGTCAGTTAAACAGTTTAATAACTGAAATAAAGTACAATTAATACTACTACTAGTAACAAAAAGGGAGACAGCAAAGAGAGAGAGTAGAATAAAACCCCAGAAAAAACAAGTGATGTACAATGCAATTGCTCGCCACCCGCTGACCGATGCCCAGCCAATCCTCAAGCAGCGATCAGGCCCTCCCAGCCAACTCCCCCCAGCTTCTATACTGGGCACGACGTTCTACAGTATGGAATATCCCTTTGGCTAGTTCAGGTCAGCTGTCCTGGCTGTGCTCCTGCCCAGCTTCTTGTACACCTGCTTGCTGGCAGAGCATGGGAAACTGAAAAATCCTTAACTTATGATAAGAACTACTTAGCAACAACTAAAACATCACCGTGTTATCAACATCATTCTCACACTAAACCCAAAACACTCTGTATGAGCTATTATGCACAAAATTCACTCTATCCCAGCCAAAACCAGGACAGTGTCTTACATACTATTAGCACAGCTGGCATAACAGATGCAAAACATCTTGAACACCATGCAGCATCCTGAATTCCCCCTTTTTCTGAATTATCTCATAAGAGAAATATTTTTTACTATTTCAGTCTACAAAAATATAGAGTCTTGCCTCCAAAAGAATCAGTGAAAGGACAGTAGAGCAAAATTAAGCTGTTAATCTTCAGTGACTATTGAAAGTGATCAAAGCCTTAAATTTGGAAACAATGGAAAGTTTCAATACCTCAGAACCAAGATTTGGAGGCATCTCTAACATGACAAAAGTACAGTAACTTACCAGGATCCTTAAGATGTTCTTTTCCAGGAAGGTCATCAGCATTAATATCTCCTAAATCACCAGTTTTAGGGTCAATAGATACTTGGGAAAGCTCATTTTCAAAAGCTTGAATCTCCTCAGCACTTGCTGTACGTTCCAAAGACTCTGTAAACACTCTTATAATTCCATCACTGAATGGAGAGAATACATTCAAACAGAAATACCATTTTAAATGTCAAAATGATTACACACATTCTAATGATGACTTCTAAGTCATGATAAACCATCATTATTTCTAACAATTCCTCCCTGTTATTTTCATGAAAGGCATTCACTCATGCTAAAAACACCCAGAGAAGGACTTAAGCAGGTAACATTATCTATAGTGTAATTTTAAAATCAAGGTAGGATAAGCCTATCAAAATGGTTCTTTATACAATCCTTCCAAGTCCATTCTCAGTCTAGTCATGGTTTTCTACATTCCCAAAAAACTCACTCTACCTCTGTGATCCCCATAAAAATCCACTGTTTGGACAAAGTACAGCACACACATACACACTTTGTTGGTTGTATTTTTAAATATAGATGAAACTGATACCCAAAGTGATGCTTGCAATTTCATCAAGGGTTTGCAGATTTAGATCTAAAAAATACACCAAGAGTAAAACCTGGATACCTTGCACCAACTACGATGTCACCATTGTCTAACACACAGCAGCACCATACAGACTGAGCTGGGAGTCTGATTGTTTGAGCACATCCCCCTTGTTTCCAGATTCTAAGAGATCTGTCCTCTCCCGTAGTTACAAAATCTGAAAAGAAAAATAAATAAAACCTTTTAAAGTATATTTTAGTGTACTGTGATACTACATGCCATTCTGCAACTGGGTATCTAAAAATTAGAACAGTAAAAGAACCTTTCTACAATTTAATAGCTGTCTTCTTGCAACTGAGAGAAGTAAAAGAAAGCCATCGCATAGTTGTCTTCTCAAAAAAAAAAATAAAGTGCATAAATTGCAGACTAAGCAGCCCTACAGGGAATGAAATTATGCTGAAGACAAACAGAAGAATCCTTCCTCCTTTCAAGAGTTTAAACAAAATTTGAAGAATTTTGTAACTATCACTGTTTTATCTTACACTATACTTGCACAGTTTCATATTTGTTTTAAATTCAGACTTTTGCAAGGTAGGTCGCTTTTTCAGGAAACACACATAAAGCACTCTCAAGTCTATAAACTCCTCAGTGAGGAATTTTAAGGCATAAGAGATTTACAATATACGCATCCCCTAATATACAGGCGCTTTCACTGTTGAACAAAGGCACAACTGTCCCATATACCACACAAAGGTCACAGACTTGGAATTTCTTCTGCAAATGTCTGCAACACTTAATTCTGAACCTCTAAACCTATACCTCTGAAAACAAATGCCATTAAGACCTACACATAAAATTCTTAACCTAATTTATAATGCACTCTGAAAACTTCCTGTGGAAGTATCTAAATTTACATTATCTCAAACTGGTAAGCCATGCATTACCATCTTAGTACTCTGCAACAGTGCTGAAATACAGGTGACAAGGTAGATGATAGTTTTGCCTATCACTCTGCCAAAGTTTCACTTAAACCTTACAATTAGGCCTAACCCAGGACCTTTCATCTCACCTACTGTCAGAGCAATTTTGCAGGTGGCATGATTTGGAGTCAATCACTATCTTTTTTTTTTAATTATTCATGCTGAAGGAAAGAAGTAAATTAAATGCTACTCGAGTTCTTCAGTTGTGGCAGCTCCACAGAACTACAGAATGCCTACCTTGTCATTTCATTTTGGAAGAATGTTGGGTAGTCACAAAAGTAATCCTACCTTTACATTGAGGGAAGACAGAGATGCTGTATATATAATTTGTATGCCCATAATACACGTGTAGGCATTCGCCAGAGATCAGCCATCTTCGAACACTAGCATCATTAGCACAGGACAGGAATTCCATTTCACTGAGAATAGCTAAACCTCTCACACAGTCTTCGTGTCCTTTATAAAAAGAAAGGAAAACTTTTAATGTAGCTTTTCTTTCCATTAGCAGCAATATACCATTTCTATTTAACTCACATCTAAATCCTGGCAACCAATCTTCATTATGGGAGCAGTTTAAAAAAAGCAATTCATAGCTTATTATTCTCTGGAAAAAAAAATCTAATTCTTTTGAAAAGTGATGTGATTTCTGGGCACATAACTTAAGAGACTTTAAAAATCCTGCCTAAAAATTGTTCAATTTATCCACAGTTTGGGGGGGTGTGTGTGTGTTAATTTTTTTCTTCCCCCCCCACCCCCCCCCCCCCCAAAAAAAAAGTACTTCACTCTGATGAAATTATTAACTGCAGCAACATTTACCAGTGAATGTTCTTTCACATCTGCCTGCCTTCCACAGTTTAATAGTTTTGTCAGCTGAACCAGTCAACATTAATCCCTGTTCAGGCAGTATTTTCACTGCCCATATTGCAGCTGCGTGACCCTGCAAAAAAACAACAGTGTTAGACTTGTCAGAATCAAATTCAGAGTACCTATTATGTATTCATGTAGAGGAACTTCATACCTGTAATGTCATCATACATCTGTCATTCAACCAGACTTTGGCTGTTGTATCCCATGATCCACTTAATAATGTGCCAAATTTCCCAGATGAAAGGCTGCAAACTGGAATGAACATTTAAGTGATCACTGACAAATCTCCTGCATTGTCACCAATCTTATGTCAGCAATGTAAAGAGATTTATTTAAGGAAATTTACTTGGCATTAGCATATTTGGTGTTCAAGAGTTTGGGGAAGAATTAAGTGGAACTGTAGTTGCACTGCAACCTAGAAAGGAGCTGCTTAAAAAAATCTCTTCATTTTAGATTACAAAATATCACATCTTTTCGCCATTCATATTTTTAAATTTTTCTTAATACCAGATCTCTTGTCCTCAGACTAGAATAAGTTGACAAGCATGCTAGATAACTAATCAAGGCACAGAATTAATGTAAAAGTTTAGTTTTAAGATTACAGAGAAAGCCAAGATTTCATCAACATGTATTAATTTATGTCCTCAAGAAGCAAGACTTTCTACAAAAAAACTTAGCTTATGTTCTTGGAAGGCAAAATATTACTACCAAGAAATTGTGGTGACATTTAAAGATTTAGCAAAAAGAATCTGCAAATGCTCCAGTAATACACAGGTATAAAATTGAAGACACACAGTGCTAATAAGGTTTACCAAAAAGTTTACAAAAAGAGCTGTCATAAACAGATGGATATACCTTGTCCATCTAATCATTCATTCTGTTACTTGCTTCTGTGACTCCACGATGAGAACTGCACAGTATTCTACCCGTATCACTTGTCATGTTCTACTTTTTCCCCACTTTAAAACGGATTTTACAATTAATGTAATTTCACATATTTTAATGTAAAAATTGCTACAAATATTTTTTTTGGTAGGGGAATCTATAACTTGTCTAATATACCTCATCCCTTTTTACACCTCTGAAGAGAGCATGTCACATGTTATTTTAACTACTCATCATTCCCAGGTTTCTGATAAAGTACAGAAGCTATTCCATGCCTCCTTACAGAATGACATTATTTTCTTTCTTTCTCAGAGAAAGCAATGACATTTATAACACAAAAGTAAATTTTAGGTGCTGTTTGGCAGTCCAAGGTATTTTGAAACTGATCTCCACAACCATTCTTTAACATAGTTAAAAAAAGCCCCAAAACCTCCAAGACTTGAAATGTTTCTTTTTGACACTCTCTAATTACATGACTACACTGTCCAAATACTAGGTCAGCTCATGAAAAGAAAAACTTACTCTGCCAATATGAAAATTGCTGAATCTTTTATTGTATTGCTGTCCTGGTTTTGGCTGGGACAGAGTTAATTTTCTGCATAGTAGCTGGTACAGTGTGTTTTGGATTTAGTGTGAGAGTGATGTTGATAACACGGTGATGTTTTAGTTGTTGCTAAGTAGTTCTTATCGTAAGTTAAGGATTTTTCAGTTTCCCATGCTCTGCCAGCAAGCAGGTGTACAAGAAGCTGGGCAGGAGCACAGCCAGGACAGCTGACCTGAACTAGCCAAAGGGATATTCCATACTGTAGAACGTCGTGCCCAGTATAGAAACTGGGGGGAGTTGGCTGGGAGGGGCCAATCGCTGCCCGGCGATTGCTGCTCCAACATTGGTCAGTGGGTGGTGAGGAACTGCATTGTGCACCACTTGTCTTTTCTGGGGTTTTGTTCTTTCGTTATATTCCTTTTCATTACTATTATTATTATTGTTAGTATTTTATTTTAGTTTACTTTAGTTGAACTGTTCCTATCTCAGTCCACGAGGTTTCTTCTTTTTTTCCCCGATTTTTTCCACTGGGATGGGGAAAGAG
>NW_009612258.1:15233-17917 GCF_000690535.1 Cariama cristata
GTGCAGTGCTTAGTTGCTGGCTGGGGTTAAACCACAACAATAGCTCAAGAAAAGGTATACAAAGTTGGTTTAATATGTCACATATTGCACTGACGTGACTAAAGAGAGATTAAATTTCTACAGTGAGTTTTTAGTATTTACTGTGTATTTAAAGCACCAATTAATATTAGATCCCCACCTAGGTGACAAAATGGGCAGTGGAAGTTAGTTTATTTAGGAAGCTGAGTTTTTCTACATCCGTCAACCTTAACATAACAATTCAGCTTAATACATGGAGAACTAAATTAACTGCTTCTTAAAAATGCAACTCTTGGCAAAAAGGTAATCATTCTGTAAATTGCCATGTGTTCATATATACAGTAAAAGCTCAAGCATTCATCCGTGTAAACTTGGAAGTCCCTGCAACAAACTGTCACTGCATTAATTGAGATTATTAAATCCTATTTGCAAAGGCCATAATTAAATAGTTTGCTACGTTAAATATCAAAGAAATCAAAATTGAGTTGTATAACTTCAACTTAATTTCCTCTCTAACAAGTCACGTTAACTTTTATGCAACAAAGTCCAAAATAAAATGACTACATACCTGTGTTCTTATGACCCTTAAGGATGTAAAGAGGAGCTGGGCTGTCAACTGTGAAAATGCAAATATTATGATCATTGCCACCAGTTGCAATCAGCCCACAAGGATAGAGGTCACTTGGAGGTATGATGCACACACAAGATACAAAATTTGAGTGGCCACTCATACAGTGTATTTCAGCAAAACCCCTGTTAAGACTAAACATATATGATAATCAGTTCAAAGTCATGACAGAAACAGTACTTATTTGAGGCAGTGAATTACAACAGGTGTTTTATACTCCAGCTCTTGAATTGTGCTGAATAAACACTATGGATGACCTAGAAAGAATGAAAAAGTTAAGAGGAAAATTATATCCCAGCATTCCAACCCAGTATGCAGTATTTAAAGCTTTCCACTTATTTTTCAGCAATGGTAGGCCCGAAATGACTTAGTTTTGGTTTTCCTTGCTCATTGGCAAACACTATGCCCAAGCTGATCAGAAGTAGTTGCAGTCTGCCTTTATGAAATCTTTTGCTGTCTCAAGACTCAAATATGTATCCCAATACAGCCTAAAATAACAGAGCACGTAACTCAAGAAAGTCTACTGCCTATCAAATCTATTCAGTGGTTCTTATTTAGGAGGGTTGTAGAGGTTTAATAGTTAATAGATTGTAACCGATGCAAGCAGTACCCTTATTTCTTCATCATGATCCATACTCAATAGTTACAGCACTAACTGGAAAAAGCTACTCATCCCCAGACAATAAATGTGTGGGCCTTGGTGGTGTTTGGTTTGGGTTTTTCTTCCTTGCTCCACCACCAACCCCCCAAAAGATCCCAATGTATCATATCACACTGTAATCCTTCATATTCCAAGCTTTCCAAGCGTAAAAATAGGGAAATCATGATACTCTTCTAAATTCTAAAATGTCTTCTCTGCTGAAGGTACAGAGAACAAATGAAGGTAACATACCTTTCTGCAAAATTTAAATAAGAAAAATAATGCACAGCAGTTTGCTTACCCACTGAACCCTGACTACTGTAACCCCTGAGACTCCAAAGCAGAGAAAGATAATCATTACCAATGCTATGACTCTGCACAAGTTACTCACGCCTTCCTCACACAGCCCTTGAAAATTACGGGTTAGAATTAGACTTCCTTTCCTGCAGTAAGTTTCTATACAATTTAAGAAGTTCTTCCTCTAGTGATGAGAGATTTAACAAGACACACTTAATGAGTTTACTCTTCCTCCTCCCTCAATTGCAGAGCTACAAAGATCAATTTAAACACACATATGAGCATTCAGGCAAATTTGCCAATTATCTCTGTTTCACCGGAAGGCAGTAGAAAGAATATCCATGCCCAGCAACTTCAGAATGTAGTTCACAATTTGAAACTACAGAGAGGTCATGAGATATGTGCTGTGGCTACATCTCCACCATCTCCCATTCACATTACTTAGCAGTACCTCTTCTGGTCACAATGATATGCTGAAAAATTCACTGAGTGAATTCAACAGCACAAGTCCAGTAGGAGACAATCCTGCACAACATGAATATCTGAGAAAATAGTATCAGGTTTTCTTCCTTTTCCAATGTCTTCATGTATTTAAATTTTCTGTGTAGTTTTTTGTTCATATTGCATTTTACGTTCAACAAATTCTGCTCAGCAAGTATGAGAAAAGACTTTAATTCAAAGTATACCACCTTACTGTCAAAAACGCAGCACTGTTACTTAGCAGGATTACTTTGATACTGAATACCAAGACTTGGAAACAACGTTGCTACCATCTGGGAAAAGATGCCCAGATTTAGACGTTATTACCGTCTGCAAAACACACTAAAAATATGGACATATAGTTAACTGTTTAAGCAAATCTAACCTTCCCCAAAAGCAGGCATGCAAACGGTAATGCCTCAGCCGTTCGTAAACTCTTCAAAACGCCTGCAGCGAACAGACTCCCACCGCCGCGCACATGCCCGCCACCTTCCCAGGCGCCCACCGATTCACCCGGGACTCGCAAGAGAAGACACGACCGCGGGGACCAACCCGGCGGCCCAATCTCCGTGCCCTTCCTCCAGCGGACCGCAACCCGGGGCGGCCGCCCAGGCCCGCCCA
>NW_009612258.1:18090-18537 GCF_000690535.1 Cariama cristata
CCTCGCCCGCCATAGTGGGAGCCCGCCGAGGTGTCCTCACACAGCAATCACCGCGGCCTTTACCGGAACCCGCCGCGAGCCGCGTCGGAAGAGGTGTCACTGGGCACGCCGGGGGCTGTGAGACTCAATGTCCCGGCAGGCATCGCGCCCCAGAGTGGGGAAAGAGCAGCCGTACTTCCGTCGCGAGGCACTCTGGGAGTTGTATTCTCCGCGGGGCACTAGCCCCATGTGGCCGGAACGAGATTCTGAATCTCGCGATAGCCGGGCGCTGCGCTGTTTGGCTGAGTGGTTGCTGCGATACCGGCTCAGTTGTCTGCGGAGGCTTAATGGCTGACTGGGAGTCTGGGAGAGGAAAGGGTTGCTGCCGCCCGGGAAGCTGGGTCCGCCCCTGTTTGCGCCTCCGCGGGGTTTCCCAGTTCTGTAGGAATGGCCATTGGCGCTGCGACC
>NW_009612258.1:18608-35777 GCF_000690535.1 Cariama cristata
TACTTCCTGCCTGTTTAGGTCATGGCCAACAGTCCCACGATCTCACAGACCCCTCCGAGCCACTACCTGGCAGCTTCCGATACCGAAAAGCTGTCTCATTGTGCTACGGCTGGGGAGGAGCTTCTCAAGGGGCTAGTGAAAGCTACCAGGATTTATCAGAGGTAGCAAGGTCTGGGTTTGCATTCGTGACTAGTAATGCGTGAAGGACTGTCTCCAGGTAACCCAAATGGATGTTTACAACAGCTGTTCCCTTCCAGTTTGTTTCATGAGAGACTTGAAATCTGTGGGCAGATGCTAAAACAATAAATGCCACAAGAATTAGCAGGAGTTACCGGTTTGACAATATAAACTGAGGACTGACTAAGTACTGAAAAGGGACTGCTGTCTTGCCTTATTCAGGGGCCTCCTGTGGTCCTTTCTGAGCACTGTCTCTGTCTCATGCCATGCCTTTCCAGTAATCTACTTTGCAGATTTCTAAAGAAAACTAAACTCCTTTTAACAGGGGGAAGAATAAAAGCTTTAAAGAGTTGATCTCTGGTAGTTTTAAAGAACTTGTGCAAATTAAAGGACTATTTCTATCCTTCTTTCCAGAAAGAAGTTCAAAAAGGAACAAATATGGCCAGCAGTCACAGACCTCCAATAGCTCGTCCTTCTTCGAGAGCAGGAATAGGACTGACCACAAGGCCTACCTCTTCATCAAGGACTCCATCAGCAACCAGAGTGGGAACAGGGGTATGGTAAAAAAATTGCATTAACTTCAATATATTTAGGTTTTTATCCTTTTTCTTTGTATTTTTTTTTTTTTAGTACCGTGGCTGGAGTGGTAGTTTCTCAGGAAGAATTTTAAGTTTTTAATTTTGTAGAGAGTTTTATTTTCTAATTTTGACTGAAGGGGGTCAGGGAGGTCTTGCATCAAGTGTTCACGTGGGAGACCTTAATATCATTAATGCTACAGACAGAGGGAACAATGAAGAGCTGATCAGAGGTAATCTCATACCCTTCTGCAGCAGATATTTGGCTGAAGCTTTGTTACTGTGAAGAGATGTAAATGCTAAAAGATTCTTACAGTAACAGTATAGAGAGTAACTGAAGTTTTTAATTGCTTTGGTGATTGCATAAGGATAATAAATTAATAATTCAGAGTTGGGAGATGTGTGTTGTTTTTTTATAGATACCTCCTAGTACATCAAGACCTGGTTCTCGTGGTTGTTCTTCAACTAGTGGAGTCTTATCATCTCAGATTAAAGTTGCAGACCGCCCAGTGACTCAACAGGGATTAAGTGGAATGAAAACTGCAATGAAAGGTACTTTTTACTGAAAATAGCTATCAAGGTGTCTGCAAACGTTTTAAAGAAAAACTTTTCATTGCTGTATAAATTGCAGAGTGAATATCTATGATTAATAGGAGTAGGAGAAAGGAAAGGCAGATTAAAACATCCCTCTTTTTTTCTTTGCTCTTGGCAGTCGGAGAAGACAAAGGGTTTTCTGTGCCTGAGCTGTCTTTAAAAATAATTCAAAAGATTAGAACAAGATAAATTGTGTCTTCTTCCAACACTGCAGAATAATTAAAATACTGTGTTATATAGTAGCTATTCATATAGCTGAAAAAGTAATATTTATCTTCACAACTGTCTAATTTCTGCCTTTGTTTTAATGAGATAAAAGTTATTTAAGAACACTGAGAAGGTGACAGTTCTCTGCCTGTAAATTCTGCAGATTGTTTTCAAAATTTGCAGTTCATGAAAATTAGTTGTTTTCTTACAAAATGTCATCTAACTGTCCTTTGTCAGGTCCTCAGAGACAGATAATGGATAAAACATATTACCTTGGACTACTGAGGTATGTCTTAACAACACATTCAAACTGCACAAGGTTTAATGCTCTGTTCCCTTTCTGACATGAAATTTGTTACGCTTAACAATAATGTTGGATAAGTGGTGGTCACTTTTAATGAACTCTGTCCTGTTACAAGAGTTAAGATCATTTTGCATATAGTTTGTGGGAGGAAAGGAATTTTATGTTTATGTCCAAGCACATGTAGATTCCTTTGAGATTTTGTTGTTAGGCTTGCTAAGTTAAATGCACTCCCACATCAATAGTAAAAGGAGGGTCAGTGATTTTGAGCTTCCACCTGTAACGCTTGATAGGTCTGATAGCTCCATTTGTAAGAAGTAGCATCACAAACTAAGCACATTTTAGTGTACGTTTCAGGTGGTTTACTGGAATTATACATTGAGCTAACACTGACAAAGGCAAGGCTTTGCAGAAACTATATTGCATATGCTACTTTGTCAGCTGATCATATTGCAGTATTGAATAATCAGTCCTAAAATATGTCGGTTTAAATATGGATGATATCCACGTTCTGTAAAATGATACTATGATTTTTTTCCCTGCCCATTTTAGAATAGTTCACATCTATTTTACTGTCTGAGACAAAAAGCTAATTAAAACATTTTCTTTCGTATTCAGGTTTTCTAATGACTACTTACAGTTTTATCTCATAGAACCACTCTGCTTTTTTCCTCACTTATCCAGCTCTTCTTTGAAATACTGATTTGAAACACAGTGCAGTGTGAGAAAGAGATACTGATTGCACATGTCCTACAGTAAAATATAATTTTTTTTATTCTATCTGTGTTTTAGTTATACATTCAAACATTAATGGTTCTTTTTTGCCTTTTTTTTTTCAGAAGCAAAACAAATGAACTCACAACAGAAATTAACAAACTTCAGGAAGAAGTAGAAATGTACAAGCAAGAGAAATCTGTCTATTTGTCATATGAAAAAAGGTGAGATATATTTGCAGGTAATGCAGTGCTAACTTTCTCAGTCACAAGACTATTGTTGCATATTGTACAGGCTTCAAGGAACTATTAAATAATTATTTTTTTCATTATTTTGTTTTTACATATACGAATCTTCCCATGTTAAGTTTGTCTTCTTGTTTTGCATTTAGGGCAGAGACTTTAGCTGGTGAAATCAAAGAATTTCAAGGTCAGCTAGCAGACTACAACATGGTATGCTGCTGTCAACTTTTGATACTGAATGCTCTCCCTTCTCTTTTTTACTTTGTACTGCTTTTGCTTTACTTCAGCATCTTTTTTATTGGCATTTCTCTGTAAAATTGTACTGTTTAATGCTGCCTTTTATTCAGTTATTGGAAAGGAAAAAGATGGAAACTAAGGGAAACGAAAAAAGAAGGAAGTGTACTATGCATTAGCAGAAGCGGTTGCATATGGATTTAAAAAATTACTACTGCGTAATATTTGTGGGTTTTGTACAGCTACATGTAATGATGATTACTCCTGAAAACTGCATATAATCTATTCAGATTCCCAAATCATGTTTTTTCCATTTTCAATAACAGAAAACTGCTGTGTTTTCATGAACGCTTTGTGAGTTGCTATCTATTTGTCTGATTTTTTTTTGTGTAATTTAAAAAAAAGAGAGCAATAACAGGTTGGAATTCTGTCTCATTTCAGGTTGTGGATATACTTAACACCAATACGGATATGGCAGAAGTGATTCGAGATTACAATATGGTAAGAATTAGGATATTTGCTATGTTTGAACAGTGAAATGATGTGTATTGCATTCTTGGCCCTTTGAAAGTATGATACATCTAAAAAAGCATAGCACTAATTTAAAACTTACCCATTTTTTCCAGTTAAATTAACTATATTGGCAACATGTTTGTAGTGAGACAATTGTCTGAAGTGTTGCATTAACAACCCTATGATAGTTTTCTGTGGTTTAGTTTTGAGAAGGCTGTTGTCCCAACCCAAATTATGAGTGTTAAAATGTATTCTTTATTTAACTTGGGAGCATAGAACACTTGTCTTATGAAAGGCAAATTCACTAGACTGCACTGCCATGTAAAACTGCCTGGACTTCTGGAAATTTAGTTCTCTTGTGTCTGTCTTCTTCCTTTTAAATGGCTCCGGTGTGATAAATATTACATAGGTCTCTGACATGGTGAACCACAAAATCAATGAGCTTTGTTCTTCCTTTACTTTCTTTCTTTATTTTCTAATACAGATAGAGTGTTCCTCTAAATATTAAGGCATGAGTGGTATTAAGAATGTTCCATTTCTTTTGATCACTTTGTTCATAAGCAAAAGAAGCCAGTTTTAGAATAGGTTATTTTGGCAGCTTGAAAAAACACCTGAGTATTTCTTGGTTAAAACAATTTTTTTCTCCCCTGCATTTGATTAAAAAATAAAGTCACAATGTCTATGTCATAATGAGAAGAATGCTTTGCAAGTCTTACATTTTTGTTCTGTCTGTTGGCTTAAACAATACTTTACTAAGTGTCCCTGGAATAGGTCCCACAGTAATAGTAAGTGAGTTGATTTGTTACAAACTTGACTGTAATTCTTTTTCAAACATAGAGACGCCTTCTTACTTCCTTTGGTTTCCAGTAGAAGACTGCAATTTCAGAAGTCTTTCTTCAGTATCAGCTGTGAAAAACCTCTGGAGCAGGCAGCCCCTGCTGCTCCTTCCTCTACTGCATTCTGAGCAGCTTCTCGCTCGTTTAAAGGAACTTTGAATTTGTGTATAAAATCTGTATCTTTATTATTATATATTATATCAAAATATCTTTTTTTTCTTTTTTAAGTTGAAGGTTCAGAATGACCGAGATGCTCAGAGTGTGGATAAAATTTTCACAGAAAGACAAGCGTAAGTACAGGAAGTGCATGCTTGTCCAAAGCTGTTAAAATCATAACTGAATTTGGCAAAATGGAGGTGTTACCTGATTCAGAATTTCCTTAACAGTGCAATGAATGCTACAAGTGATACCCAAGCAATTTTAAGACAATACATCAGTGCCAGGCTGCGGCTCAGGTTCCTAGCTTTAAACTCTTCTGAGTAGCTGCTGTGGAGATACTTACCATGTCATCCAGGAGGAGTTAGGTGGCAGTAGAGACTGGTCTTTTGGCAACCTGCTGTCGAGGTCCTGAGTTTTGGGGGTTGTGTTGTGGAGCAGCAGAGTGGGGAAAGCAAGCAGAAGTGGGAACTAGAACTGAGATTCCTGTCTGGTAAAGTAGGGGTGCATGGTGGGGAAGATGAGGACAGTGAGATGCTTGCAGTAAGAATTTGTAAGCCATGAGAATGGCTTGTGTAGTGAAAGAGATATGATCCTGCCTGTTGCCAGTAAAAGCAATCTCAATGATGAGATTTTATGTATAAATAAGCACTTCTAAAAAACAATTTACTATTTAATAAGTCAGTTTTCAATTATACTGTATTTTTCAACAGCTCGCAAATGTGTCTATTCTACCCCAAATGCATTTTTAAATGTTAAGGAAATATGAAGCGAAAAAACTTGATTCAGTAGCAAACTAAGGCATAAAGGCATTAGATATGTCATAATGGTAATTTATCATTGTACTGCATGTAGACACATTTAAAGGAATGGAGCAATTAGTCTTTCTTGCTCTGCTAGTTTGGATAAAAAGAACCCCAAATACTCTGTTCTCTCTGTGTTAGTTTTGCCTAATAGACTAGTGAGCTGTCACACCATTGATTTGAATTCAGTCCCCAGTCTGGCTATGGTCTACTTCAACATTTTAGAGGGATAGCTTTTCCTTTCTGGACTTCTTCACAATTAAGGTGTTAGTGATTATACCAGCTTCACAAGCTACTCTGTAAAGACTTGTTCATGTTAAGCGATATACAGTAAGCTCTCCCCCCCTGCCATAAGTAGCTAAATAGGTTTTTATAAAAGGTGGATTATGAGTATTTTTTGCATGTTTTGGAATATTTATTGTGTCACATCACCACATTTTTTAGTTTCATGATTCATGCAGCAATACCTTGTTACAGATTTGTCAAGATGAGAGGAAATGGACTGCTTAGCTTCATGTTGTATTGTACATAAGTAGTGTAATATGGAAGTACAAGTGTACTACAGTTTTGAAAAGTCACTTCATCATCTGTTGTTTAAGGCATTAACTCTCCTCAGTTACATAAGAATCTATGTATTTATCCTCAATAAATCCATCTTCCCCAGGCACAAATGCATGAATTTTCTCAAATATTACTACAGGATCTTCATTGTTTGTATCCGATACGGTGGGAAATGAACTCATGTCAGCTGAGAACTCCTGTTCAAACATCTCTGAGTCATTTTCTTCCAGATGACGGTGACTGTAGCTGATCAAATAGCGATACCATGTCGGGCATTTTATAGCAGTAAAAATCAGGAGCGTAGTGCTTAGAACAAACCCTAGGACACCCGCTAGGAAGGTCCAACTTTTGCCAAGAAGTGGTAACTCTTTAAAACAGACAGGAAAAAAGGAAGAGTCATCTTCATGAGGAATAACAACAAGAACTCTAGTACTTTTTTTTTCATAGTTAAATTGAGAACTCACAAAAAAAACAATGATAGGGGAATTACTGAGTGTCTCCAAAGCTTTAGTAGAATGTTATTGCTGTGTTATTCAGGAGTCAGTAACATCACTCAGACCAAAAATGCATATACATCTCCCATTTGCTAGCAATATAAATCTACCATGCATGTTTATCAAAAATAATAGTTTCAAAGTCATATAAAGTTCTGAGGACATATAAACCAATCATTTTTTCAAAATCTAAATTCCAAAATTGGGCTTTGGAAAAAAAAATCAGTAATTTTACTTCAAATTCTATTTCCCAGGCTTAAATTTCTGTGTGGTGATGATGTCGGCACCCTAAAATATTACGTCTTTTGTTTGGCATATCCTTGCAATTGTATTTCTTTTATAGTAAAAATTTCAGTAGCCTGTAGTTGCCAGTAGTCTTTATTTAGAAGCTGGTTTTGTGTGCTGGCCACTGTCCTAAAATGGATTATAGCTGCTACAGCAAAAGTGTGTGGCAGTGGTGGCTTACGATTTGTTTATGTGTTTGGAGATGGATATTTCTTCTGCTTTAGCCAGAAGCAAGAAGTAAAGCATTTCAGTATGGAAGAGTGGAGAAGGACATTAATTTACATGTAAGACGAAAAAAATAGGCTTTACCAAAACACAAGCTAGAGTATTAGAGTGTGATGATGGAATTAACATCAAAAGGTAAAGAAAAGTAAGGAGACTATCCCTGAAACTTTCAAAGAATATGGGATGGGCACACCCATGTCCTTTACACTGAACACAGTTGATCACAGGAGTACAGTTAGTAGGCTCACTGTTTCACATTTTAGGAAGACAGCTTCGTCAAGAAAGCAGTTATTTTGGAAGAAGTAATTGAATTTTTTTTAAAGATGCTTCCCTAGTTCTGTTAGGCAGAGATCTGAACAATTTATCTGAATTTCCAGCCTTTGAAATTTCATCATCAGTTTGTACTATCATTTGAGAATTCAGGTGTGGTTTATCTGTTTTGAACACTTATTCAATAGAACTTAACATTCACTATAATGTGAGTATAGTCTACCAAAACCTGGAAATACGCTTGTTCTGTAGTCCTGGTTTTTATGGAAGGATTATGGTGTACTAGGAGTACAAAACAGTATGAAATCATGGAACAGCAAATCAAATAGCTTGTAAGCAGTAAAGTGAAACATTAGGATATTACCTGCATGTGTTCCATTGTTTCCAGTAATGTTGTTTGGAGTCAGAGCTGTTAGTAAGGCACTACTTTTAAGCTTAATGGCAGAAGTGGAAGTTATAGTGTTTTCTAAAGAACCTTTTTCCATTTTGCGGTCAGCTGGTTGGATAGCTGCTGTCTTGATGGAGAATTTTTCCGTGGTGTTTGGGAATGTACATGTAGTAGTGTTCTCATTTTCTGTGAATGTGAGCAGTGGAAAGGCTATGAGATATGTTAATTAATTGGCACTCTAATCTAAAAAAAATTCATAGATAAATAATATATTGCTGCCAAATACAGATAAGTTGATGGTGGATATTATCCAGATCAGGAAAAAACAAGGTAAGGCTGTTTGATGTAAACAAGTATGAAATGCTGCTCTTACCGAAACTTACCCATTGTCACATTGGAGGCCATTAGCCATATCTGTAAATCAAGGAGGTCACAGGAGCATGTCCACGGGTTTCCAGCTAAAACAATTTTAGTCAATTTAAAAGGTGATTTTATATGAAAATATTCCAGAGCGTTACACTCTAGATTTAAAACTGTCAGACTTTTTAGAGAAGTAAATACACCTGAATCTAGTTGAGTAATCATGTTATAGGATAGATTCAACACTGACAGTTGATTTAATCCTGCAAATGCTGCTTTATGAACTGTTCTAATATGATTGTAGCTGATATCCAGAATTACGAGTTTTGTCAGATTGCAGAAGCTGTTATTATACAGTACAGTAATCATGTTTTCATTCAGATAAAGTTCAGTGAGGTTAATAAAACTTCGAAGAATCTCTTTGACACTGTCCTTTAAAGTGATTTTATTATTTTTGAGACTTAATTTAGTAACATTTTGGAAAAGGTTAGTGGGGATATTAGAGAGATTCTTTCCAGACTCCTCACAAGTGACCTGTTGAAAAAAAGAATGATAACAATTAAATACTGTAGAGAAGTCCAAAGTTGAAGATGTCTCAGTGATGACTATCAAGATCATGAAAAATCTTTTTTCTATTTTTTAATGCCGGTACTTTAAAAGTTCTACTGCTTTTCATGCAATTTTATTTACGTTTTTCTTAATATACTCTTGGTCTGGTGATACAGGGGAAATGAGTCCTCCTAGTGTATAGAGACTTGAAGTTCCAGATGCCTTGGTGCTTAAACTCTGTTTGAGATGTAAGGTTCTTTATGTGTTGATCATCCAAAATTATGACCAGTTTGGCATGCTATTTTGGAATTAGTAAGGCTGTCTGTTTCATAGTTCTATGTGAAGATTGGCTGGGTAGAAAAGGATTCCTTCCCCACATAATCTGGAAAGAAGGTGTCATAGAGGAAGTGGATTCAAGGTTGAAAATTAATTCAAATACGCCTTTTCAAATGTATTGTTTTGTTTACTCTTTAAAACATCGATGGAGTAGACCTTCAACAAAACATTTAGTATATATTTGTGTATAAATATAGCACTTAAATTCATTTTGGTTTTCTGGGTTGAAGTTTAGCATAGCTGCAGTCTTTTCAGGTTTCAGAGTGTTTACTGTCAATACCTTTAAACATTTTTGTTCTCTGAAAAGAGTAGATTTCTTTATATGTATGCATGACTGCAGACTACAGTTTTGCGTCAAGATACTTCAGCTGGCTTTAAAGAGGAAGTACTGGAAACAGATTGGATGTGTTATCCCTCTTCCTAAATGAGTAGCCTATATTCAGCTTGTTACTACTGTGACCAGATTGAGTCTAGATGGCTTATTTAAAAATAAATATAGGTGGAGTGCCTTTTCTACACTGTATATAGCCATTGTGGTTTTTTTGTTCTTCATGTTTGTCCCAAAGAAGAACAAGCGGTAGATACAGCACTGGACCTGTAGGAAATGAGTCAGCGCAAATAGGGCAATACGAGTTCTATCACTTGACTGTTAATCAAAACTTCTTCCTTCCCCTCCATTCGCCAATAAATACTAGATCCATTAAATTATTCTCTGAAAAAAAAATTCAAAATTTCTCAGTAGTTGGCCTTGTCCAAATAAGCATTGCTTTTTAGGACTGTTCCAAAATGATGTAAAGATAAAGGAGGCACTGCTGTTGTCTGCAGAGAGATTTGACTGAACTATAAAACTCTCTCATGTTTCAGTGTTACTCACCCACTTACAATGACTGCCAGCAGCTAATTGTACATTTCACAGAAAACCACATCTTCTTATTAGTCTCTATGCACTTCTTTCTTAATAAATTTTATGTTTACAATGTAGTTTTTAAAATGCCTTTAGCTTCTAGTGTATCTTTCAAAAATAAGGGTAATTTACATACATATAAAACTTACAGTTTGAGAAGTAATGTTGCAGTCAGCAGTGACGGGATTCAAAAACAGTGTTCCAGCCCAGATCAAAAGCCAAGGGAGTTTCATATTTAAAGCCTAGTGAAAAACAACACTTTTGTATGCCAAGACCAGAATGTGAGTGTCTTCTGTAGTGGCAATGTAACAAATTAAGAGATGTAGTTATTTCAATGATAATTTAATAAATTTTGTTCTACGTAAATACTGCAAAATGTAAAATTAAGAAGAGAAACATAGGTTATCAGAATTAATGCATTCAGCTTTCACTTAATTGAGCCAAATCTAAAATCCAGTGAGCAGCCTGTATCAGAAAACAGAAAAGGGATTGATTAAACAAGTTAATAGACAACATTTTCATATGGATAAAATGAATAGGGAGGGACATACTGATTAATATACCTGTTAAAGCAATTATGAATACTGGAAATATGATAGGAGTAAACTGCAGAAAGTTTCAGGCTTGCGTGCTGTCCCTAAATAATTTCTCTTGTTGCCGTTGACAGAATACTGTGCTAGATGGAATGTTGGTTTAGCCAGTCAGATTTCTTTCGTGTTCTTACATAAGTTATTAAGCATTTTTTTGGTGAATCTTTAATCAGTAGATTGATCTTCAAATCTCTTTATTATCCATAGTATAACATATGACATAAACCTAGACTTCTATATTATGAAGGTGTAGTTGTTGCTCTGATCTTTGGAACTAAGTAAACATGGTTCAATCTCTTGTGCTGGAGTTTTTGTGTAGATTTGAACCGTATTTTTTTAGAGTCAGGAAGGATTTTCTGACAAGTAGTATTCACTGTGACATTAACATCTCTCAGAGAAAGTGTCACTCATCCGTCCCCTTTCAATTGGGCATTATTTGCAAGATCTACTCATTTGGAACAGGAATGTTAAACCATCTCTCTCAGATGTTAAATCAGTCCCTTTTTATGCCGGACTTGAATTAAAATGTTATGTAAAAGGTAGATTATCGCTTCATTTTGACACTTTGTCTTAAGCATCTGAAGGGAAAAGATAGTGGGCTAAGTGAATCTCAGTATTTCCTTCTAAGATTTCTGTTTTCAAGATTAAAAAAGACTCAAAAAAATAAGGTGTTAGATACTTCTTTAAAGTGCCTATTGTATCTGGAGCTGTAGAGAGTATTCACTGAATTTAACCGAGAAGAGTGGGGGAAATTACATAAGGAAGCTCTGTTGCACGAACAATGCTAAATATAGGCAACCAGTCAGATTTAAAAAAAATATCTACCAATGCTTAAAACGAGTGCCAGAACACCTTTGCTGATCAATGCGGAGTAGGTGACGTCGTAGAACAAATTGGTCAAATCTGATTGATTGCTACTATACACTTGTGTGTCTGAGGACTGACCTCATTCACCTAACAGAATCAGCCTGGTAACTTACTGGCTTCATGGAAAGAAGATAAATGTCACTTATGCTGCTGTGATGCATTGTGTATTTCTACTGCTGTTGGAAATTTACATTAAATACAAAAAGAGTTCATAAACCTTTGTTAGACATTATTAGTGGCAGAGACAAAGGGTACTAGCAGCAGCAGCAGTCACTGTGGTGTTGTGTTCTGTATTAGGTATTGTTCTTGTCAGTGATGATGCTGGTGACCTGCATACTTTTTGGAACCAGTTTCTATATTGCTAGTGGAAAACATGATGCAGTTTGAATACTCCTGATACAGACCATGCTAACAGTTGGATCTTGTGGCATACTTGGACCTTAAAGATACCGCTTCCAAGATGTTCAGAAACAGAGCAGACCTTAACTAGGCAATCTAGAAATACAGATTAATAGTATTTTTGTAGTTTGCAGATTTCAAGAAAAATACTGTCTTTAATAGAGTGGGAAAAATACCTTAAAATATTATTTTAAAAGTTAGTCTGTAAGTTAATCAATAACAATCAAGTTGAAAATGAAAGTTCATTTGAAAGTTTTTCAAAACTTCAAACAAAGAGTTAAAATGTCTGAACGAAGGGGATGCCATTAACTTGAAAAATCCTTCTAAAAATTCACTCTACATATGTCTAAGTCAAAAACATAGTTCCTATTTTTTGCTTTAATTTCTACTGAAAAGTTAGGGGTTTTCTTACAGATTTGATTTCCTGCAGTGTGTGTGTGTAAACCCGTATAAATCAGTAGAAGAACAGGAAAGCATTTGTAATTTTAATTGCGGTTTAGCTTTTTACAGGAACCAGACTTCAAAAATTGTTGTTTAAAGTAATTGCTTTGGAAACAAACTGAGCGTGGTAATATGTTGGTAATATCTTGACATTTTCTTGTAATTAGAAGCATTTTCTCAAAAAGTTTTCCTTGAACAACTTTTGAAGATTTTACCATTTAATGGTATTGTTTTTCTCACACTTGTAAAGAAAAAGGCAGATTTTGGGAGGTAATGGAGTTTATATGATCAGGTAGTCTGGTTTTCAGTGAAGAAACAGACTGTTGCCCGGCTTTCTACTGAAGTACAATTTACTTAGCAACTTGGCATGTTCAAGGTTCACAGTAATTTCTGAACTTTTAATGTATCTCGAGATGTATTTGTTTCCAGTCTAGCAACAAGTTATACTAATAAGTCTTTGCCTACATTTTGAAAAAGATGTGCCAAGTGTCTTACCTTTCTGTTGCTTCTTAGAGGCAGCTTATGTACACATGTAGATTTTTCAATGCACTGACAAGAAATAATATGATGCAACAGCACTTTGTTTTTGTTTGACCTTTGTACCTGATGAATAAGCACCAGTGTAAAAAAATAATAAACCTGGAAAATCCTTAGCAAAAGATTGACTAGGTTGAGCAACTTCTTATAATCATCTTGGATTTAATTGGATCAGCAGCCAATAGGGAGGTCGAATAGTAGTCTGCTAAAGTGTCAAGTTCCAGATCGTATAGGAAGCACTGAGTTAAAATGCCATGGGGAATTTACAAGCAAGTTGGGTTATAATCAATTAAAGAAATGCTGGAGACAGAAAAAGACCTGCATTTTTTATGTCATCAGTCATCAAATGAGGAAAATTTCAAGATACTTGCATACTGAAGTAAAGATCTCTAGTAGTTAGTTAAATCTGTGTTAATTCTTGTCTTTTGGAAACATCATCATCAGAGGAGCTGCAGGGTGTGATACATAAAGTTCACTGTTTACAAAAAATTACAAGCACTTAAGGACATCTGTTATATGGGCTATACTTCAGGAATAAATTCTAAAACCAGATGATACTTGCTCTGATTTGAGAGCACGTCAATATGCAGGTTGGAAAAGGGATTATATTGGTACACAAACACTGTGTCCAATAATTTTTTTTCTTGCATTGGTGTTCGTTCCATGCAATGCACAGCATCAAACTACAAAATAATTTAGTCTTCTCTCATTCTTCATTCCTCTGAAATATGTGACTGTAGAAACCATTTACTTCACTATCACTCTTCGATGTTATTGCCACTTTGATTTTTTGCTTAGTATCTCAGAACATTTTGCAAATTTTCCAAGCCTCATCCCTGATTCAGTTTCATCAGTAGTCTTCAAATTACTTGTGGAAATGATTGTCTTCCTGTGACAGTCATTGCTGATATTTTTATTGCCTCTTAGAAAATCACTGAGTTTTAACCTTCTGTCGAAAGGTTTCTAGCAGACAAGATGCATCACAGCTAAGTCAGACATTTCTAATCTCAAGGACATACTGGATCATCTTGAAGTATTTAGCCAGGAGTCCATATCACATAAGAAAAAGAAAGTTGCCTCAGGTAAAGAGGCTACTCTGTGATGTGTCCACACACATTTTACATTGGTGGGGCTGCAAAAGTAAGCTAGCTTTTTTTACTCTGCCATGCATACTTGCAGTCTCAGGCATAGATGAGAAAAATCCAGTAGATCTTGGAGACACCGTGGCCCTCAGCAGTGGCAGCTGCTTCCATATGGTGTTTTGGAACACAGGAGAAATGTAGCAAGTGGTATTCTCTCCTTTCATAAGTTCCCCAGTGATCTCCAGGAAAAGGCACCCTGTTTGTACTTAAAGGCAATCTCCCTGTGATCAGTACTGACAGTCTCTCCAGCTGAATTACATCTAGTGTGGAGCTTTATTCTGGAAATCAACAACATTAACATTTTCTTGAATTCTTCATTGCAATTTCTCTGTTTTCATTCTGTCATTCTTCAGTTGGGTTTGATTTGAGAGAAACTGTAACTGCTGAGACCATCCAACAGCTCTCATAGGTCCAGATTGAGGGATGAGGAGCCTCCAATAAAGCAGTAACATGACAGCTCCCTGCCAACTCCCAGTTTGTGCCTTCCAGAGGGTCTTGAATCAAACTACTCTGATAGGTTAAGAACATGCTTCGCTTAAAAAGTTACTCCTTTGTACTAGCAAGCATAACATAATTATCCATTCATAAACTGGTGTACTTACAGTGAGGGCCTCATTCTTTGGACTGGGTCTGAACAAACCATTTTTACTCTCAAGAGGGTGGTCTATTTAATGTCATGTTACAACCATCCAGTATTTCTTGGGCAGTCCCAGTGCACGCCAAATTTGCCACTGAAAGTAGGAGAGCATCAGACTCCAAAATATCTTTACAGCATGGGTTGCTAAGCTGGCAGAATTTCTACTTAACATCCTCAGATTCATGGAGATTATAGATCTTTCTTGAAGCCAGTTGGAAGACTGGTTGCACTTTTGAATCTCTTTTGAGAATTCCTCAGAAGTGGTGAAAACTATGAGGAAAGGCTGAGAGAGCTGGTGTCATTTAATCTCTAGAAAAGAAGACTTAATGAGTATCTTATCAAAGTAAATACCTGATGGGCAGGAGTAAAGAAAACGGAGCTGGTCTCAGTGATGCCCAGGGGCAGGACAAGAAACAATGGCCACAAACTGGAGAACAGGAAATTCCCTTTAAATGTAAGAGAAAATTTGTTTTACTGTAAGAGTGGCCAAACATCAAATCATTGCCTGAACAAGTTGTGGGGTCTCCATCCTTCAAGATACTCAAAAGCTGCCTGAACAAGACAATGACAATTTGCTTTAGCTGACTGTGTTCTGAGTAGTGGGGCTGGTCTAGATGACCTTCAGAAGTCCATTCCAACATCATCTCTACTCTCTTTCTATGAAATTTTCATTATTCCCTTACTCTGAGATTATCGTTGTAGAGTTCCTCTATTTTGCATCATCATTTAAGCCTGAGGGCATCTTTGGCTGCAATCATTGCTCTGATAGTGTCAGTTACACAATTAAAAATTTTTGGCATCTTGCAACTCGGGAAGAGTTAATGGAAAATAGAAGAAATATAAATCCTGAAGGAAAGTATCTGGCTGATTTTGTCATTCTTAATAGCAGAAGTCACTGTGGAAACAAGCAAACAATTTAAACAATTGTTCATCAGTTCTGAAGGGAAGAAGGTATGCTCTTCAGCATGTCAGGAGCTTTTCTTAATTTCCTTTAGCTATGTTCTCAAAATGACTCTCTAGCTTTTGGGAATTTCATAGGAATTACTAGACATTGCATGAAACAGTGAGAGCAACTCTTTATGCCTGCCTTGAATCTGCTAATAGATTTGCTTGTGGCTCACTATAGCTGCAGTGATAGAGAAATTTTTATGGTTGCAGCCCATTGATTTCCTAATGAAATTAAAGTCATGACTCTAGAATGTCAAGACTGGCTAATTTCTGAGTTCTTGCATGGTTAAGAAGCTCAACACTGCCTAAGACTCTGAAGCCAGTCTCTGTTCTTAAGGAATCCAACAGTTCATTGCTAAAAGAAAGTCATCTTATCATCTTTATCCACTACCGTTAAGTCCTAGTATCTGTATAATATGTTTTCTTTATATGCATTCACAAATCACACACCACCACCTTTATTTCAAACTGCCTGTTCTTATTCCAGGAATTTACTGATTAAGAGCAACTGAGAGGGAGTAGCATACTTTTCCCAATGTTGGGCGTTATGCAGGTAGACAGGGTGGGAGTGTTGGAAAGTGCCATGTGGGTACCATAAAGGCAAAGAATTCTTCATCTTCTGTATTTCATGGTGCGAATGTTTGTATAGCTAATCCAGCTCCAAGAAGATTAGATACAAGTAGGTGACTGCTTTTTTTAGAGACTGTGGAGTTTTTGTGTTAAAGGATCATTTCAGTGAGGCTGAAGGAATACCAAAGTTTGAAATGGGTGCTTAAAATAAATATCGACTAGTAAACGTTACAGAAACTTTCTATTTTTACAGCACAGAAAAGTTAATTCAAGCTGTAGAAGAAGATATCCAACATGAAAAGATTGTAGCAGATGACATAATAAAAGACATGTCACAGGAAAATCAAGCTAAATATATGGAGATGAAGGCTGCAAATGAAAAACTCTCCCAGGTTGGTTTGTTTCATTGAATGTACCTAAAATGTTTCTCAATCTGACTCCATTGGTTCCAGATACAATTAAGTATTAAAGAGCTTGAGAACAGAGTAATAAAATAAAAAAGCTTGCTGGTATCTTAATCAATTGTAGAAGTGAGTAAAAATAAACAGAGCAATTGACTAAAACCAAATACTTTGTCTTTTTGTATTTCATATTCTCAGAACAAATGATGTTCATAATTTTTCTTTTAAATATGGGGACTGGCATGCAGATTTTAAAAGCCGTTGTAGTGCTTAGATGTTTCATCAGGTATAAAAAGCAAGCAAAAGGGAAAAACAACCGCAGCAATTTTTGTAGTTCACTTGAGTAGAAAGTTTTCTTCCTGGATACAAAAGTGAATCTGCCTCGGTTTTTTTGCTGTTATTGTACATCTGAATGTATCAGAAAAATGAACTGGGCTTTGTAAAAGTTTTGTGACTTTGCTAATGCTGACAAAAGCAGCAAGATTTCTAGGTTCTTTGGGATCATCTAACTTCAGGCATACAGTCTTAGGAAGTTTCTCTGTATAGTCTGTACAGAGAGATAGGCATCTTTTGAGGCCAGTGCTTCCCAACTGTCTTAGGATGAGCTGAGTGACAAGTATGAACCTATCTGTCTCTTTCTGGACTACGAAGAAACTGTGGTGCCTAGTTCAGATTTTTAAATCTGACTTTAAACTTCTGAAGTCGAAATTATAAATTCCACCCTCAGTACTGATTTTAAGAAAAATAGTGGAAAAAGGGGCAGCAGTTTTTTGGTTATAGCCCAACTGCATGTAACAATCATAAGAGTTTATTGGAAAAGTTGAATGCTGAAAGTAAGAGGGTACAACAAAGTAATATCAAGTAGTAATTTTTCTCTGAATTTTGCATTTTTTTCCTCTTTAGGAATTGGTTG
>NW_009612258.1:35789-46444 GCF_000690535.1 Cariama cristata
CAGGAATTGGATGCACTAAATGTAAAGGAGGAGGCTCTAAGAGCTGTATGTATGACAACAAGTGGTCTCTGTATTAATCTTCACTGAACTCTAGTGTAAAAAATAATACAGTAGAAAAATACCTATAATCTTTCTCCTTAAATTTTCAGATACTGTAGGATCATGCCCTGGAATGGGAAGACAAAGCTGCCTCTCTGTCTTCCACCAATAATTTCTAAGCAGTTTAGGGTAAAAATTAGTTTTGCTGGATGCCAAGTACAGCAATAGTGAGCTTTCCTAACTTTAGTTACTCATGTGGTTTCAAATATTTTGTATGACATTTGATTGATTTGGAATTACTCTCTGAAGATTAATGTGAAATTATCATTCACATCCTTCCTAAGGATCTGTGAGACTTAATTTTTCGATGTGTTTTCAACTTTCAGGATGTGAGAATGATTTTCTTGTTCCACATTCCATTTCAAAAGCAACTGGCATTTGAAGCACAAAGTGGTACCTGCTAAAATATTTTTTATCCCATGTACATACATAAAGACACACTTCTAATACACTGTCACATTGCTAGATTGAGGAGAATTTTCTCGTATCAGGTCTTTCACGGATCAGATGATCTGATCTGAAACATACAAGCATGTATATATTCAGAAACTATAATTTTCAAATACTACTAAACATTTTTCCAGTCCTTTTGAATACTGTATATGGTTTGTGATCCCCTAGAAATGATGAAATATTAAATCTACTCAGAAAATTGGCCCGAGGATGAACTCTTAAAGCAAGAAGTAACTGACTGGGATAGTCCATTCCAGAAAATGAAATATTGAAAATATAGTTTATAAAGTTTATTGTTTATACTCTCTATTGTTTGTAACAAATAAGCTTCACTTTCAGTGTATGGGTAAGTGTTGCTTAACTAAAGGATAGTTTCTGCAATGCTGTCTTGCCATCTGAAAACAGCTAGTAGATGTTTGCTTTTGCCAACAGGAAATAGCACACTCCCAGGTGAAACAGGAGGCTGTGCAGCTGTATGAAAAGCTCCATGAGCTTGAGGAACATCGAGATCGAATGATTGCTGACGATAAGAACATAGAATCTCCACAGGAGGAAAGAGAAAGATTACTAAAGCAGGCAAGAACATAAAATGTTATCATGCAAAAGATTCTCTGAGTCAGTATTTTAAGGGATGATAATATTTGGAAACACTTGGGTTTGAATCTTGCCTTTATTTGCTCTTTAAGCAGCACAAATAATGTGAAATTAAGAACAGTTAATGAATTGGCTGCATGGGATGTTTCAGGTTCAGCCAAAACAAAATGGGCACAGTCAGCTTTTCAGCTGGTTGGTTTGTTCCAATTCATCAGTCATGCTGGTATGGGAAAGCTCATCCTATTGAACAGTTCTATAACGTAACTCCAGACAGTATCCTTGTGGGGTACAGAGCAGATATACTAATTGAGGAACAATTTAGTTAGTTTACAGGGGTCTATGCTGTGTTATGTAACTATCCATGTATACTATGTGGATGATTGAACTGAATGACACTGATTTTTAAATGTGTGTGTCTGATTTTTAAACGTGTGTTGAGAAAGCAGGAGAACATTTGGAGGACATAACACTTAAATCATATCACTTCTTCTCTTGAACAAAAAGCCGTTGTTAGACAATGTGATGGCAAGTTTGTGATTTCAGATGCTGAGTTTCTATTCCCTGTATACTGAATTAAGAAATCTTTTTTTACTTTCCTTTTTTCATTTGTAGATTTTATTTCATATGTTAAAGTTTTTACACTTTTTTATAGGTTAAGGATGATAGTCAAGAAATAGCAAGCATGGAAAGACAGTGAGTAATCCCATTATACTGTTTACTAGAAATTGTATTTAGACCTTAAAGACAGATAGTTGTATTCCATCACGTATTTATATGGACTTTTAGAACATCACCACATTTTCAAGCCTCTGCTAGCGTTAACCTTCCACACATAACAGAATATATCCTTCTGTTTTATCTAAATAATTTTTGTAGTGATAGGACATTTAGATCTGCATACCCTTATGGACATGCCTTGAGAATATAAATTGGTAATAGCACTGTCATAAACTTGTTTAAGGCTGAAGAAGACATTCACCCATAAGAGCTACTCATCTGGACATCTATGAAGTCGAGCCTACAATATGCTGCAGTCACATTTTGAAGAGTTTGTTTGTTCTTAAACCTAAAATTACTTACAGAAAGTTCAATTCTAAAGAGTAACAAGGCATTGCTTCTTCATTCTTGGGTACTGGACCTTTTACCGTTTACGTTGTACTTCTGCAAAGCTGTATAGCAACCAGCAGAGGACCCAGTTGAGTAAGTTAGGAACTACTGATAATTCAACAACAGATGTTTTTAATAAAAAAAGCGCAGCAGTACTTATATTTAATAGATACAGAGACTAAAGTGACTATACCTTTTCGTATACCTTTTATAATAAACAACAATCCTCATGATATTCTTTTGGTTTTGGTAAGCTTAGGGTTGGTGGTTTTATTCTTGATTTTTCTCTCCATTATTGTCTAAAAAAATAAGTATTTTATAACACATTTTTAACCTTGGATTTCATTGTCTATTTGTCAGGCTGACAGAAGTAAAAGAAAAAACAAACCATTTTAAAAAGGTCATTCAGCGACTTGATATGGATCTGGAGAATCATCAAGGTAATATGACTAGAGTTGTGGCAGACTATGCAGAGCTGCATCTGTTCATATTATAACAATTATTGTTATGAACATTAGTTGCTTGAAACTTTTAGGCTTATGCAAATGTCCGTTATTTACCATTAGAAAAAGATTTTCTGTCTAGAGGTGCAGGCTTCTCTTTTCAGATGTGAGAAATGGGGAATACCCACCTTTAATGGTATGTTCATCAAGTTCATATTAAGTAGTAAAACTACCATATGAGATAATAGTATAACTGTGGTTTTCTGTCCCAATTTTATTTTTAGGACTACTTGAGGAATAGAAGTTTCTCTTACTGTCAGCATTGCAGAACCAACTCAGCTTTAGAAAAACTGCTGTTTATTTTACCTTTTACATGATCTAATATACTGTCAGTGAATGTGGAACTGAGAATGGTTAATAATAATATGTAAACCAGACAGAATTCAGTACTATTTTTATGTGTCTTTGAAACTTCTTGGGTTGATCTTTGCAAGAAGAGTTTGGGAGCTGCCTAGAAATGGCATTAGCGTAGCAACTTACCTCCAGCAAACACCTGATGTAGTACATTAGGCTCGGTTAGGTTGGAATTTCTCTTAACACTAGAAGTTACGGTTCTGGAGGAAGCAACTTGGTTTGAGCATAGGCCCTCAAGAGCTGTTGAAGATTGTCCTTAAAATGGAAATTCATCCCACGGAAGACCTTCTTCTAATTATAAGGAATCTTGTTTAGATAGGAGTTACATAAATATGTGCATACATTCTGGAAAACTTTGTAACAAGTTATTGAAATTCTATAGGACTGATGAATTAATGTGTTTGTGTCCTTTTTACTTTATACGTTTTCTTTTAGTGGTAAATTTCTTCAGGATGAACAAATATTTCTAAAACTGACCTTAAAAAAATGTTTGATACATCTATTTCTCATCTTTTGCATTACAAATTATTTCATATTTCTCGAGATATTTCATTATTTTTGTGCAAATAATTTATTAAGACTGTTTTATTAGCTTTCTTGTTTCCAGATAATATCATTGCCAACTTTACTATTCTGTTTTAATTTTTCTTTTTTGTTTGGCTTGCAACTCTGTTTTTGTATCTTTGGAGAAATGCAGAAGGTAAGAAGTGAGTTGCTTTTTGCATTTTATAGTTAGATTTACACACAAAATCATTCATTGCTGGACTGTATGTCTTTCACTGTTTTAGAAAAAGACTTCTGTTGAAGAAGAGGGTTTAAAGCAGATGTAGGAGAAAGCACATGCTCTCTGTCAACATATCAGGAACAGTCAAGATATTCAGAATAAAGTTACCTTGTGATGTAATATAGAGGGAATTGTACCTGTTGGTATAACATAGAGGCAATAAAAAAGATATTCATAAGCAGTAGCTTTAAGACACAGAAATCTAAACTTCCAGCTCCCTCTTTTGCAGTGAATGGGGAGAGAATCCCAGAGTCCCATTCATACTTCTGCTCTAAATCAGCCTCTTGGTGTGTCCTTGAGATTCCTGTCCTCCCTCCATCCCTGGTCAACTTACTTCTGGCTCAGTATTTAAACTGCTTATTACAAAGCATTCCCAAACCTTCAGCTCCTAAAGTTTTTTAGTTAAATGTAAGGTAAAACAGCCAGTAAAAAAACCTCTACAACTAAAGATTTTTTAAATGTTTTAGGATAAATGTTTTGGGGCTAGGAACATTTTTGAGTAGGAAAAACAAAATAAACCAACCATAAATAGAAATAACTATTTTTAGTTTTCACTGAAGAAAATCTAAATAAGTAAAAAAATCACCCACTTATTATCTGCTCTTATGTTAGCAGTTACCTTTAACTGATTAGTCAAAATCAACATTAACTCATATTGGAATAGACTTAACACTTCATAAATTGCATGACAGGCTAAGATATTGATGTAATAATGCCATATTTTAAAGAAGAGTTATTTGTAAAGAAATTTTAAAGGTTCCGGTCTTTATTTCACATTTTTTTTCTTTAAACACTTGGCAGATCATGTAGTCTGTGTTTCATGGCTCACTATAACTAGCTTTTTAAGAGTAGAACAGACTGAGTTATTAAGTATTGGAGATTTGCCTCGCAAAATGAAAGAGAGAGTCCAGCAAGGAACAAAGCCACAGCTGCAAGGAAGCTGAAGCTGAATCACGGACCCTTAGGGGCCCACGGGTGTTCTTATTGTTTGTGTATACTAGATAAAAGGAAAGCATGGGGGTGTACAAGTAAAAAGATGTGGAAAAATTTGCTTGCTCAATTATATCTATATCTACTTCATTCTTTTTCTTTGCATTCTTTAAAGTTACAAGATGATGCTGAAAATTAATCAATGACCAAGACACAAACAGTTAAAAATGTAGATGTATGAAACTTAAAATTATTCTTAGGACCTGAAGTGTCTCATCTTCTTGAAACTTGTGACAAATATATCAAGTCTTCCACTTTACTAGTACATTTTAATTAAAAGCCATTTATAGTCAGTAGCTGGATTTAAAGATGGAGTAAATTATGTATTGTGTCTTAGTCATTACTCCTAATTCCCTTATAAAGAATGTGTGTGGAGATGTTCTTTTAAACTTAATTGTAGAAAGCTTTCTGTGCATTTTATTTTCCTATACCATTGCTTGTACAGTTTTCCTCTTTATTTCCTTGAGATTGTCACACTGTTGCTTACCAGCTGCATATCCTCATGAAAGTCCATTCTAATACATGAAAGTGCCATTGAAATAGCCCATATGTTAAACAGAGCTGCAGAAAGTTTTAACTAACCATGGTGCCCAAATACACAAAAGCGTTTGTTCTCTATTACTGAAATTCACCTGACTTCAGAAAAATCCTATGAGCTTATTTTTTTCAAACCAAGTATTTATCTCACTCTTTTTTATCAAAAATTCTGAACTCTAAAAGGTTCTAAAAATTGCATTGAGGCTCATTTGTTAAGCTAATTATCTTTTTTAAATATAAAAGTGTGTATGACATAGTAGGATGAAGTAACTATATTAAGTGACATGGGATGAGTCCTGTAGTTTTTAGGCATGTAGAATTTTTATTTTTAAAACTGACATTTTGCCTGCCTGAAGGAATTCAGGACTGAGACAATGTAAAATTAAATCAATGACATATCTCTTGCAGGAGAAGAAAACTGGAAATACAAGGAGCTGAAGAAGAGGGAAGAAAGCATGGACAGTAAGTTGTCTAATATACTTTAGTTAGGCCTAATTCCACTAAAATACAGGTTTTCTGTATTGTTGACACTCAGTTAATTTAGAGCTGAAAAGAACTGATATCCTGATCTTTGGATAAAGTTTCTGTGATCTACCTCAGGACAAGATAATTTATATCTTAGGGCTTACAGGGCAGTCACAAATATTTGGAGCATCTTTCAAGGCTTTTCACCAAACATTGAAGTTCTTAGGAGCACAGCTGTATTTTATGAAAGCAAGGCTGAAATTAATTTTAAAATTGATTTAAATAACAGATATCTAAAACTAGCTATTCAGGTTTGATTAAAAACAGAACTTCAAAATGGACAAGCATAGACATCATGTAATTCTTTAAAATTAAATCTTCTCATATCTGTTTATTCAAGATGCATGCTACTAAAACTTTCTTCCGTATTAAAAGGTTCTGATGTTGTAGAGATCTCAGCAGCAACTAACAGAGGATGGAAACAGAACTGTGTTTAAAATATATCATATTGCTAGTATACTGTAGGAGGCAGCTTACAAACAATGTTGGTCTGTTACTCAGCAAAAGGGGAAAAATGATCAATAAATATGCTGTGAAGGCCAAGGTATGTAATATCTTTTTGTAACAGTGTTCTTTAAAAATGTTCCATATAACTTATGGCTAGCATGATACTGAAAGATCTCCGCTGACAATAAGGAAAGATGGCTAAGAATGTACTTAGAAAGTTTCTACATTTTCAAATTACCTGACTTTCTGAGAAGCAAAAGGGCAAAAGCTGGCTTGATCTTGATTTTCAGTATGAATACAGACTGTGAAAGTGGGGTCTCCCAGTTCTTCTGTCTTTTTGGGTTTTGATTCTGCTTCTGCCCTTCATCAGAGGATAGTGGTGCAGTTCCAGAGCTGTTTGAGGTTAACTGGAAGATTTGGGGGAATGTGCAGGAGCCTTAAAGATGAGAAAACAGGAAATATGGTACCTGTCTTGAAGAAGAGGAGCCAGAGAAGTATAGACAAGTCAGCTCAGTATCAATTTCCAGAAAGACTGTGGAAAAAAATAAGCAAGCCATTATTTGTAACCGTTAGAGAAACAGGAATATAACACTAGTATTGATCTGTCAAGAAGAAACAACTGATTTCCTTCTATGACAGCAAAAGATTGCAGAATAAGGGAGGAGCAGCAGATGATGTGTACTTTGACTTCAGTATGTCTTCTACTGCTGTCTCATGTTCTTAGAAGCAAGCTAGTGAAATATTGTCCATTATTAACCTATACTCTGCATTTGATTAAAAAATTATTAATTATGAAGGAGTCACTGCCAGGATGGAAGGATGTATTGAATAGACTTTTGCAGTGTGTTGGATGTTCAAGCTAGTCCATATTTTTATTACTGGGATGAAAGAAGAGAGAGTATATACATAGTTTCACAGAAAAAGCTACTTTGTAAAAGCTGAAATCACGTTAGAGGACAGGGTTAGAATTTAAAATACTTATGGCAGATTAGAAACTAAGTACAAAAAGTTCGAAAAGTATTGAGTGTAAATTTGTGTACTTGGGCAGGGTAATCAATAGCAAAAATACAGAATAGAGAGCGATTCATTAGGTACAGCTCTGTGGTATGCCTCAGAGCTGTAGTGAAAGGCAAAGTGAACATGGCTCAGCAGTATCACACTAACATGGAAGAGAAAATACCACAGCAGTAAATACCACAGTTCCTATACATAGGAGCGTAATTTGTCAGATACATGAAGTAATCTTGTTCCCTGTGCATTGAGGAAGGCTTCAGTTGGAGTATTGTCTCTAGTTCTGCTCATAAAGAAAGAGGTTGGCAATCCTGAAGAAAGACTGATGAGGAATGCTGAAAGGAAATATTAAAGAACAAGTCTTTTATTTTATGACAGTCATTAAATGTGTAAAAAGACTGTTTCAAATAGTAAGTGAATAATCTATCTCTGCATATACCTGCAGGATAGAAAAGGAGTAATATACCAATAGGTACAGAAAGATTTTGGGTTGGATATTAGAAAGAAGTTCCTAACATTCAAACTCACCAAGCATTGGAATAGGTTGTTCAGGAGGATTGTAGAATATCTATCATGAGCTGTGTGTAGGAAGAGTATAGACAAACATCTGAATTACTTACGTACAGTTGTTTTTGTCCTGGAGCAAGTGAATTAATTAGATGACCTCTTGCAGTCTCTTCCATTCAATTTTTTATGAATCTCTGAAACACATAGCATTCAAGTGAAACGAGGTAAATCAGACAAGTGTGATAGAAAGAAGAGTTACTTGCAGAAGCACAATGAGATGACATATAAGTATGGACCTTGCTTAGTGTTTCTAAACAAATTCGAAGGAGGTTTAGAAAAAAAAATCTGAAAAGGTTCAGAATGCCAAAGGAGCAAAACCCTAGTGATATCGTATAGGTATGATTCTCAGGTCCGAATTCCACTGTTTCAGGCTCAGGTATATAAAATTACGTGTTTGTAGATGCAAAGTACTGTAGTTTTGTTCTTGTTTCATATTTTTGAATGTGTAAGAATGCTTTTCTTTCATGGAGGTACTTTTATTTCACTCCTCTGCCTTCCCTGCACATAGGCTTTGGAAGATTCAGTATCCTTCCTTAGAAGCAAATAAATAGGTTTATCAAGGTACTGCAATCAGCTTATTTAAGACCTCTTGCTAAGATGCATCAAAGTCCATGGCATCATCTGTTATGTTGAAAAGAAGTGGCTCAGACCCCCACAAGAGACAGATGTTAATGAAGCCTTTACTCACCACTAGAGCACTAAACAGTTAAACATGATTGCAAGCTCTGTGTTAGGTTATCTGATTGATTCTCTTTGTAAAAATTACCCACTTAATTTTTAAAACAAAAAAGGAAAGAACAGCTCAAATGTTCTAAACACAAAACATGAAGCAAGAATTTCAATACTATTACTTTCCTTACTGCCTTTCCCTTAGTTCTGTTGTGCTCAGATATTTTCTTAGTGTAGAAGATTCCTGTCTGTATTTCACGGATGGTAAGAACAACAGATGGTATTAAATATCCAGTAAGTGCCCTTTGAGAAAGGGCAAAGAGCTCTTTTTGGAGCTGTCATTGTTGCTCCTGTCATTAAAGTATAATTGTGCTGTCTTTACGATAAAACAGGACAAGTTCAATTGGAAGGAAAAGAACATCACAGAGAAAATAAAACTTCCTTTTTTAAGGATGGCTTTCTTTGCAGCCTTGGTACTGGAGAAAAACAGACCTGGCAATGGTCTTATTCAGCGCATGGCCCTTGACTAGCCTTTATCAATTGCAGGTTGTTTAAGCTTTGGTTTTAACTATGTTTCTGGTTACTAGTTCACAGCAGTGTTGGCAAAAGGTAAACCTTCTTACATTCTCACCAGTTCTCTAACAGTTACTAGTCAGAGTCAGGTGGACCAATTTTTATTTCAACTTTTTGAGCCAGCAGAATCTGCATCAGAACTAGTTATTATTTTTAGCAATTGGCTGTGCACATTACAAATATGTTATCTAATGCTGTACGTTGACCTCTGAGAATTCCAAGTGTCTTTCATCCTGAAATCTCTGCCTCAGAGATAGTCTTTGTAGTATCTTAGTATTGTTCCCTGGCTCCAATAATGCACATTTTCCACTCTAAAAGTTTTAGAAGCTGTACTCTGTGAAGCATCTCTATTAACTCTTTCATGGACAACATTGCAGATGATGTCTTATTACAATAGTTTTCTTATCCATAAATGTTTTATTGTAAAGAATTTTAGAATTAGGTATTTTTTTAAAATCCTGGATGCTCTGGAATTCACAATTCTCTAGCGAGTCCTCATCCCTTCAGGATTTGTCAGTATTTTCATTAAATAGTTCCTTCTGTCTTCTTTCTCCCTTCCCAAATAATCTGTCTTGAATTTACTATTACCTAATCCTTCTTGCTCAAAGAAGCACCTCTCCCCTTTTTCATCCGGCTAGAAAGTTTGCAAACTCTTAGGTTTCCTGAGTGTTCCTGTGTATATAAGCCATGTTTCAGGAGAATGAGCAGAAGAGGGATAATCATAACTAACAGCTCTGGGTGGCATCTTGGTGGACCTCTGACTTTCATGTGATGTGTCCAGCACCTTTTTTTTCAGTATATCTGTCACCAGAAATACAATGTACTGTGCCTGGGACACAAATACAGAGTGTATACCACCATTACAACTGTCTTGTCAGATTCAGTTGGGCACTTACTAGAATGAACATATATTAGAGATGTAGCAAAGGGACATTACACAGAAAGAAAGAGATGATACCAGGTGCATATTGATCTCAGGTCCTTAGCAGTATCTGGCATTTAGTCCAGGCCATTAGAGATAGTGAAGTCACGTGTTTCCTTTATTTAGTAGCCTGATTTAATAGCTTTCAGAAAAATGAAGACCAACAGCTGCTAGGACAAGCTTTCAGAAAGGTGCCAGAAAAGATGGTGATAAAACTGCTTTCCCATTGGGTGACAACACTCACCTAAACAGTATCCAGGAAGATGGTGACGTCATGTCATTAAACAGTCAAATACGTGTCTCTGGAAAAATTGTCCTCTGTTTCATTCCAACCCATATATTGACAAGTTCAAGGACTCTACCAGCTGTCTCTTAAATAAGCTATTAATCTTAAAGTAACCTGTCTGAAATTGTGCAACTTATCAATTTAATACAAAGTTTTGACTGGAACCAACAAGATCTTGTGCTACACCTGTGGGACCTGATGAGATGCATCCCAGAGTCCTGAGAGAATTGGTTG
>NW_009612258.1:46697-47096 GCF_000690535.1 Cariama cristata
TGCCAAGCTGGTGGCCTTCTATGACAGAGTAACTACATCAGTGGACAAGGGAAGGGCTACGGATGTCATGTATCTGGAGTTTTGTAAGGCCTTTCACACAGTCCCCCACAACATCCTTCTCTGTAAATTGGAGAGGTATGGATTTGATGGGTGGACTGTTCGATGGATGAGGAATTGGTTGGATGGTTGCATCCAGAGGGTGGTGGTCAATGGCTCAATGTCCAGATGGATGCCTGTGACAAGCGGCGTCCCTCAGGGGTCTGTGCTGTTTAATATCTCCATCGATGACATAGACAGTGGAATCAAGTGCACCCTCAGCAAGTTTGCGGATGACACCAAACTGAGTGGTGCAGTTGACACGCCTGAGGGCCGAGATGCCATCCAGAGGGACTTGGACAA
>NW_009612259.1:0-4520 GCF_000690535.1 Cariama cristata
AAAAAAAAATATATATATATATATATAATGGTTTTCTTTCCTGACAAAATTTATGGATGTGTGTTCAGCTTATATCAGAATCTGCTTCATAGTTAATGAAGTTAAGCAGTGGTCATACTGTAATAAATGCTAACATTATCATGTTTGCCAGATTATTGCAAGTGAAGAAGACCTTATACCACCTAGTCTGGTAGTACCAGAGGCTCGGGCAGATGGGCTACATCATACCATTGCAGATCATATAGCCTCTGTCCTTCCTTCTCTTTCACTTTCTGAGAGTGAAAAAAAGGTTTGTGTTCTCTTTTGTTCATTTCCTAAAATGAAAAATAAATCTCATGATTGGGGTTTAATACATCTTTCTTTTTTAACAGAATCTATATGACTACTTTTCTCCTAAATACAGTGAAGAAAAGACTGTCACCCCTAAGTACCCTCTCTTATTTAACTACCATGATACCCTGGCTCAGCGGTTGCACCTGCTGAAGGTATAGTGCTACCTGTTATATACAAACAGTTCTAAAGTCCACAGGCAGTGAATACTCAATGCACTAGAAAGGATGGAGTGCTGTTTTTACAAAGCAGAACAGTATAGCCTAGATTATTCCTACTGAGACAGACACGCTAACGTGTTTAGTCTGCTTAAGAAGCAATGAGTTACTGCTACTGACAGAGGACACATCACAAACATAGAGCACTATATTGATTTCAGTGATCTGTTTGCATTATTAAGAAGAAAGTTTAGCTTTTGGCATAGATGAGAGTTGTTACCAAACTCTGTTATTTACTGTAGTCAAACACTGATGAAACTGTGGAAAATGAGTTACTAACTCAATTATGGTGATTTAGCGTGTAGGCTAGATTAAATGCTAAAATGTAGGGAAGTATAAGAAAAGATATAGAGATTGTTAGTGAACACAAGAAGTGTACTCAGGCTGGCTAAATTTTTGGAACATAGTGTATAACCAAGGCATTGCCAAATTCTAACAAAGGCAGAGAGGTTCAGAGACCGCAAGGTCTAGGATTATTCTAAAGTAACAATTCCCAGACTTCCTGAACCAAAAAAACCCACAAAACACTCTGAATTTCTCAAATTTTTCCAAAGCCAAGGTGTAGTTTTACCATTAAACTTTGAAAATACTCTGTAGGTAATATAAGTGATAATACAGTTCTAGATTTCACAGCTAAGGTATGTCTACCTGGCTTCATGAATTACAAATTGTCTGTGGAATACTTTGACAACCATTGATTAAAACAGTATTCAGAAACAAATAGAGCTTGACATATTGGAGATATTCAAGCAGAAAGCAGGACTGAGTAATCACTGAGAGAGATGCTCTTAGCAGACTTATGCTTGATGTATATGATGTACTTACTGTAAAGAAAAATCAAGATGTAGCACAATGTTTAAGGAGTGCATAGAGGAAAAATATTTGGAAGATACAGTCCAAGAAAAAGGTACTGCAAGTGTGTAATACTAAAAAGAACAAAGCTGAAAGATACCAATAAGTCTCAAAAGATAAATCCTTAAATATATAGGGATGCTGCTGTCACAGACTGATCAATGAGTTTACAGACTTCATTACTATGAAAAGTAGCACAGACCAGCTGAAAGATAACGTGGAAGGTACCTGCCGCCTGTCTGAATAGATTAGTACCTATTTCTGTGTTCCAGAAGTCTTGAGTCTAGCTAGCACAGGCAGATATGTTCTAACAAGTGTATGTTATTATGCTGTCAGTTATTCTCTTATGTATCTCATTTTTTTGCCTGAAATATCTGACACCATGATTCAAAAACATACTGTGACCACAAGCTCAAATTGAAGTTTATGTCCAACTGACTTAAGCATGTGCTTATGTCTTTTGCTATGAAAAGACTTCTTTATTCAAACATAATTTTCAGATATCCACTGGTGTGAAAGTTTCCTTTAACTCTGGTACTTTGTTTTGTTCCAGGTCCAGGAGAACTTAAATCCAGAAAAGATCGAACATGAAATGATGGATAAACTGCCTCTAACAGAACTTATCCATTTCACCCTCCCTTCAGCTGAAAACAACACTAAACGCTTGGCCAGAGTTCATGAGCTCATGCATTATTGTACCAGTGGTAAAGCGATTTTCTTTTTCATTGATGTAACTTCCACTTTTTTCTTCTGGTTGATAATCCTATTAAATAACAGGAATTTTGTGACAAGTTTTTTCAGCTGCTTAAAATCTTTGCAGAATTTCCCATTTTCACATTCTTGCTTATACTTTAGCCTTCCGTACAAGTTAAGGTTAACTTTAGACCTCAGTTTCATGGTTAATGGGAAAAGCTATATGAATATTAAATATTGGATGACTAAGAGCTGGAAGTATGTTAGAACTCATTTATTTATTTATATGCACAAACATACAAACGCTTACTAAATTTGAGGGGAGAAAAAAAGTTGTACAAATTGCTATTTTGGTCCTAGGACACAGAATGTATTCTGAGAGACACTGACATAAACTGTATGTTTATTTACCAACACCATTTTGGTAGAGATGCACATGTATCTCGGGTAGAAGAATTTTATTGGACAGTAAATGGCTTTCAGAATGTATTCCGTGTAAGCTGTTCATGTTAATAACGAAATGGCTTCTATAATAGTCCCTTTATCAAATAAAGAATACATTCACTTCTTCAACCATAATCACTTCTGCAGTTACCTGTTCTTGGAGAGTGTGTACCACCATGATGTACACTGTGGAACAATCTCAAAGACTACTTAAATACCCTTAGGTAGTTTCGAAAGTTTACTCTAGACTACTAAGAAATATAAACATCCAAATCCCTTTGGTTACATTTATACCATCATATAAGGCATAGGATTTGAAGGTACTTTCCCAGCTATTCAGTTGTGAAATCCCTTACATTGGATTAATTTACACATGCTGCATTGTTTCTAGTTGCTGGTATGTTCATTTTGACACTAAACTGTTAAGGTATTCAGTATTGCCATAGCATTCCAGCTGATGGGTATCAAATTTGATGGTCTACACTGGACCATACTATACTGCCAAACTCCCCAATCTGTTAGCTAGCAATGTCTTCACTTTTATCAAGAAGGTGATTGATTTGAACAGGAGATGAGATATCCAACATGTTCAAGATGTGTGACATGCTTGGGTGTTTAACTACCATAAAGAGAAAACATTTCAAACTCTTTGTATGATTTGAGCAATGAACCACCTGTCTTAAAATTCAGTCCTTCTCATGATTATCATTGTTATATGGACACCAATGCATACAGCCATAAGTAGGACTTAGTATTGCTTTTGCACCTTGCATGCTTCTGTGTAAATTATGTGTAAAATTTTGTCTGAAGAGAAAAAAACATTTGATACTTGGTTTGAGAAGCTACAGATAATAAAAAAAGTTTAAGATAATGGAAGCATTTTCATGAGCTGAAGATAACGAGTTATTAACTGGTTTGATAAAGTCTACTCAGTATTTTAAAGTCAACATCATTTATATAGAGTTAATGAGCCAGGAGGTATTCGGATGTAGGAAGCACTTCAGTTTAAGATGGATTAATAGTTAGGCATATCATTTTGCAATTTGGAAGCATTCATCTTTGAATGCTGTGTAAAATGTAACTCACAGAATTTGATCCAATACCATTAAGGAAATTGTTGTTGACTTTTGCAGAGTTGCCAAGAACAACGCTTATATAGTCTTCTATTTATCTTCTGCTGAGCTGTAAGGACATTTTAAGTTAATGATTGTAATTCTTTTATAGAACTTCTGACTTGGGCTGAAGTAGAAAGAGCCTTCAGAGTGTTTAGTTTTGAAAGCCTGAGGCTGACTGGGCTGAGTGACTCTGGTCTCCTGGAGAGCTCTGGATCTGTGGTTGGAGGTGATTCTGAAGTGTCTTACATCCCTTGGGATAATCCAGCCAGGTTTGCAAGACAGCTGAGACAACTCTTCCTTATGGAAAAGACACTTAACGGGAAATCTCCAACAGGCTCTGGTAAAACCCTCTCTGTTTATCTTACTCCTGAAGAATTTGAATCCTCTGTTTATTTTACCATATCGTTTGCTATTGCAGGGCTGTGATTTTTCTTCCTTGTACAAATTGTCAAATTTTCAAGTGTTGTATAGTCTGTACATTGAGTATCTATGTAGAAATACTAGATAAAGACACAAGCTAGCTGTTTTGTATGACAGCGTTAACAGTTTATTTAAGCAACTCTTTAAAACTGTATCTGTAGAGAAGTATGTACTAGAAAACTGTTTCATTGCTTATGACATCAAATATATTTTATATACATAAAATACAGAAGACATGCTTAAATACCTTTCTGAATACAGGCTCTTGTGAGTTATGATGACAGCCAAGTCTTTACAAAGTCAGTAGAAACCAGAGTGAAATGAAAATTGATGTATGAGTTTAATTAGATGATTGTTAGTGAAGGAGTATTAGGGAAAGCAAAGAATATATAACTTACACATGAGGACTCTAAAAGGTGATTTTGGGCCAAATTCAGAAGTAACAGGG
>NW_009612259.1:4551-29104 GCF_000690535.1 Cariama cristata
AGAGGAACATATCTGTTAGCTGTTGAAGAAAGTGAGACCGATGAAAAGAAATCAGAATAAGGCAAACATGGCAGAACTAGTGTCATAAGGTAGAAGTTTAAACATCCAGTTTTCATAGTCATATTAAACTCTCTCTGTATGTGGGCAGAAATATGTGAAAACCCCAAAGTTAGCTCAAAAATTCTTTGATTTTTATGTTTCAACTTCATCAGTTTATCTTAATTTTTCTTCATTTCCAGTCTGTGCAATTAGTGTATCTTTAGCGGGTTACTATGTGGCATTTGAACCATTATAATGATCTTACTCATATTAGAATGCGAACATTTTAGAGAGCAGAAACAGAGATGGAGGAGACCTCTTGTAGACAAAGCAGAGTGAATTTTCTGAAAGGTCAGCATTTTCTTCTGCTGATTCTAACATAATGAAAAGTTGTTGGCCTGATTAAAGGACCAGTGTTGGCCAAGAAGCGGCACTAAAAATAAGTGATTATTTTTCTGGGATGCAAGAAAAGTAGAAATTAGGTCAGTTTAAGCGGCTGTACCTTTAGGTTCATGATGTTGCCCATGCTTTCCTAGTATAGATATCTAGGCAACCAGCTTAGATGGGATCTTTTCCTTGGAATACTGGAGCAGACAAAAATGAATCCTTCTCATCTGCCTCTTCTGAATGTTTGGTATATTTTTTGGATGTTAGTTTATTTTACTTTTATACTAGTAACAATACCAAATATTGCAGTTACAAACATAGCCACCAACATTTCAACACTTCTGCAGTACAAAAGCAAGTACCAGGATGAAAAAATGTTTGCTTTCAGATTTCTTAAATCTTCTAAAGGCAGTCAGTGAACAGGTCTAATCTCCTAGAGAAGCAGAGCCTAAAGATATGTCTGGAAGCTGAGCTGGTTATAAGCCACTTATTAACAAATACTTTCTGGAGTATTTTCTCCCAGGAAGAGTATATTTCTTGTACATGTGAATTTTGATCAAAGGTTAGTGATTTCTGCCCTAACTCGAGGCATAAAGGATTCTATTAAAAGGAAATTGTTTCAAAAAATTATGAGAATATAGAAGTTAAAGTCTCCATGTGATCCTGTTCATATCAGGTGCCCATTGCAACAATAGAATGATTGGTCGGATCCTCAGCAGAAGTAATATTCTGTCAGTAGCTTATAGAACTCTATAAATTCAATTAATTTAAAGTTTAAAATCTGCATTTCAAAAATACATGAAAATATTGAAACAATTGATTTTTGTAATCTTTTATGTCATCAGTACAAAGGAATGCTTGTTACTGTTTCTCAGATTGTATGCAGAAAAATGGTTCTTCGTGTATGAATCTGGAGGATGCCTCTTAGAGTATTTTTCATGGCTTTGAACATGCAAGGTCAGCATAGGACAGATAAAGAGAATTATTTGAGTGGGTCTTATAAAGTGTTGGATTTTTTAATTTTATTTAACTGTCTGGCACTTGTTGTCACTGGATTTTAAAGTGCTCTTTTAGGAAAGAATTGCAGCAGAGCTGATAATGTTTTTATAGGACTAGTGTGATAAAAGGAAGCTTCAGTTCAATGGCAATCTCATCAAGGAGGCTAAGGAAATTGCATCACTCTAACCTTAGTGTTTAGGGCTGAAATTTCTGGAACATTTCTTAAAATTCTGCTTTCCATTTCCAGGACATACAGAAACAAATGGCAAAGATGGAAGAGATGGTCTGGCTGATGCTGTTTTGAACAAAGAATCGGATCTTATTTCTGAAATGGCAAGTGTTGAGGAGTGGAAAAAACTGTGCTCTATAGCATGAGACAACAGAAGATACTGTTCAATGCCAGTTTCTGTTCAATGGGGATTCCTTTGCAATGCTGCATGCAAATGTTAATTTTGAGATGTTTGGCAAATAGTGCTATAACTTTCAAGCGCTATGAAATAATTTTCTTTGAATTCTAAGGTGATAGGTCTTGGTGAAGCTACTAATGACAATTCTGCGTTTATTTCACTGAATACCAGCGATCAAATACTAGCATGAGAGTTTGAGAGAAATTGCCAAACTGTGTCACAATAATAAAATGTGTAGTTTGGCATCTTCAGAAACACCTGCCTGCCATACAGCCCTGGATAAATATAGCAATTTTAAAATTACTTCATAGACATGTTTAAATATTCATAATTGCTTACAGAACTCAAAAACATATAACCTAATAATAAAAATATTTAGATGATATTTGCCATAAAAAAGCCAAGACCAAAAACCTTTGGGAGTAATTGTGTTTTTTATTAAATAGTGCCATACGGGTCTACACATGTGCAGCATTATGCAATTAACTGTGATGCAACATGGGATGCTATCTATTAAGTCAACAAGATTACAGTTAATTTAATACAACTGACACTGAAATGTTGATATTCATTGTTTTGTTTTGGTGTAGTTTGAGATGAGTCTGGAAAATTATGGCCTAGGACCAAACTTAGAAGAAATAAAAAAAACACAGAGGCGTTCTTTGACAGAGTGGAGTTTCGCTGAGCATTTTCAACCCCATGTTCTTCTTCAGGTATCTGTGAGCTGACAATCTTACACATACAATCACCCCTCAGAATGCTGTACAAAGAATTAGTAGTGGAGTACAGGGTATTTCCATGCTAGATAATTGAATCAGTTTTATCCCTTTTACATTTTTACCAAACCCCATTGTTCTTTAGCTGCTTTTTAGTTTTTTGTGTGAAATTTAGTTTGCAATGGGTTTTTATTTCCTGGTTTGGCCAAACTGCAGCTGTCCTTTTTGATAATGAATCTTTTAGCTAAATGTGTGATGGAGACAAAATGATCTTGCCCTTAGGGGTGGCAGTTATGGGACTTATTAATGCAGTCTATGTAAAAGTGTACTTTGCAAATACCTATGCAGTATATGTTTTATGAGCAAATAGAAAATTTTGTTGTAATGGTACTTCACCCTTTCAGGGCTACAAGCTTTTTTTTGTAGAAATAGAAATCTTGCAAGCTAAAGACTAAAACTCATCTTGCAGAAAGACAGAATGACAAATGTGAAAGATAAGTTCAGGTGTGATGGATTAAGTTGGTAGGCTATCCCTTGGGAGGAATGGATTATTAGTTCCTGTGCTGCCTTGAGCTTCATATGCTACAGTTCTTATTTGATCCTGACACATGCCATACACGGGTGAAGGAAAGGCTGCTTGGACTTTTTCAGCACCACTTTAGTATCACAACTTTTAAAGTCTGGTCGTACATTTCAGTACATGGGGAATTCCTTCTTATGCAACATAAATAGCTAATACTAACTCAACTATCAATTAGTGAATCTAGTCAAAAGATACTGATGGAAAATCATAGAATCATAGTACAGGTTGGTTGGAAGGGACCTTAAAGATCATCTAGTTCCAACCTCCCTACCATGGGCAGGGACACCTTCTACTAGACCAGGTTGCTTAAAGGCTTCATCCAGCCTGGCCTTGAACACTTCAAGGGATGGGGCATCCACAACTTCTCTGGGCAAATATAGTGTGTATATATTTAAAACAGCAACAGAAAATAACATTTTGTAAGAATATTTCCTTATTGCCTTATACTACATGTCACATCTGAACATAATTTTTACACCAGCTGCTATAAGGTTTTCATGTTTAAAGAGAGTATTTGATGATACGGAATTATTTCAGTTTTACTTCAATTGCATAGTTCTGTAAAAATAATAGTTTAAAAGAAGGCTTCTAGCTATAACTATAAAAGAAGTTTCAGCCTGCAGATAATGTAAACATTGAAAATGATGGAGCAGTACAGAACAGCGTGGAATAATGTAGAGCACAGTGAATCTCAGCGATGTGCAGGTCATAGTATAGCAAATTAAATACCAAGTAAACTTAACTGAGCTAAAGAAAATAAATTTGTTTTCTTTTTACCTAGTATATGATAGTTCTGCTCTTATTTACTATTTATTTATTTAAATACTTTATTATTTAAATTTAAGTATTTATTTAATGTTTTAATTTATTTGTTTATTATTTAGCCAAACTTTCTCATTCATGGTCAGTCTCGGAAGGTGGAGCATAGTGACTACGTCTTCTCAATATCAATAGCAATCGATTTTCAATTTCCACCTACCTGAACACTTCAGATTGCTGGAATCCAAATGCTTTGCATGCATCTTGTAGGAGAGTGAAGTTCTGAAGCAGCTTTTGCTAAAAGCTGTGCTGTGTAGCATCTGTACACATACTACTGTCTGCAGGGAGGATGTAGCTTTATTACTTTCCTTTTCAGGTTCTTCATACTGCTTCCCAAGAATATAGATGTATTGATTCCTTTTGTCATACCCAAGATAACTCTTTGCTAATGGTTCTTCACAATCCTATGAATCAGTATCGTTTGTGCCAAGAGACTTGGGATATTATGTTGCACTCTAATGTTGGATTCAGGTAACTGATTTTATCTTTCATGTCTCATTCACAGTCATTTTCAATTAAGGCCTGCATGGTTATGCTTGGTGTAAAGCTTTGAAATTAAAAGGCATCACAATGTAACACATTTTGAGAAAGCAAGTCATGCAAGTGGAAAACAGTGCTATATCAGAATAAATCTGTTGAGACAAAGCTTTTCTTACTGAGGAGAAACATGCAGTAACTGTATGTGGCTCCTTATAACAAACTGTAAAAGTATTTATAATGCACACATACTGGGGTTATCCGCATCAAGAAAATTACGTTGAGAACTCTTCAGGTGAGGGAGGTTAAAAAGAAAATTCAGTCTGATAATATACTTATCAGGTTTTTCAGCTGTGTGTAGATAAATTGGGCAAGTGTGACTGGGAAAATTTTTAGAGAAAAGCCAGAAGCCCTTATTAATATTAAAATACTTTTTTTCACAGAATACCACATTCTTCTTAATTCCTTGTCACTATTTGCTCACCAGTTAGAGGCATACAGGGGGTTTAATATGTCTGCTATTAGAGCTTTTGTCAGTGGACCTATTAATTTTGCAACACATTTTTATGCTGAAACAGCAGTATAAATGATGATGTGGATCCAACTGCTATTCCAAATAATTGACCAGAAATAGAGTATGTGTCCACGTACTGATATGTAAAGAAGTTACAATGCCATGGAGAGACAGTTGAGCTATCTTTAACCATGTCACTCTGGTGCTTATGGAGTCTGCAGTGCCTCATTTATCAGAATATGCGAGTCTTTTAATGGAAATTTTTGTTGGTACCTATATATTTGAACAGGTTTGAATGCTAAATAGTCAAAGTGTGCCTTCCTGAAGACATATTTTGTATTGTATTTCTTATCTTTACTCTCAGTCAAGGAACTCTGTGTGAGTCCATCTCAGCTTTCCAGGCACTTGGACTTAAATTATTTGCCATGGAAAGAGGCTGTTGTGATTAGCAGTGACTGGGGTCAGAGCCAGAAGAGTCTTACCAGCAGAAAATGCTGACTCTCTTGTGGTTGTTGGGCAAATCCACTAAATGTCTGGTCCATCAATTTTTTTTGCATGTATTTAACAGCTGAAATCTTCCCTGAAAGATGGTGTGTTCAAGTAAACCTGGGTCTTGCATTCAGATAGACCTAGACAGAGGGTCAGTGGTCTCAAAGTCTGTTACACATAAGTCTGTTGGAGCCTAGAGCTGTTTACTTTGCCAGCTATTCTTACTTTCTTTGGGACACCGGGCATTTAGGATGTGATTCAAGTTGCTCAAACATAAACACCTAGTGCCAGTTTAGCTGCCTTGTGTATCTGAGATGTCCACAGAGGGCTGACACATGGCATGGGACCCATAGGAGACCCATACTCTTTTGGAACAGACATTGGAGACCAGGTCACATACCCTAGTACATCTAACATGTCACTTGGTGTTTACATACACTGAGTAACACCTCATCCCAATGGTATATCGTTGTTGTGTTGTCTGTAGGAGCAGATAGTGAGGAACCAGACCTCCTCCGAAAGCATTCTTCCTTGAAACAACTACTCTTCATCTGTGGGGTCCTAGAACACTTTGGCTGGCCACCTTGAAAGGGCATTGAAATAGTCAATTCAAGGCCAATTGAGAAATGGGAAGAGCTCTTGATACTTGCAAAGTAAAAGTTGCTAATTTTACATCCAAAGAAGGAATGGAGCGTGTTCTCTGGTAGATGCATTATAATTCAGTTAAAGATGAAATAGCTATATGCTTCCTCCTTCTTACTCTTCCACATGCACTGGAAACAAGGCTTAGACATTAAAGACACCTTCTGCTTGGGGCGCATCATCTTTGTTCAGTTACAGCTCATCAAGTTCTGTTTCAAAGCAGCAAGGAGTTCCTAAAGAAACTGGCATGAAAGCTAACAAGAAGGTTTGATTTTGCTCTTGTTTCATAGAAATACTCAACATCGCTGCTATGTATGCTACTTAGCATCTTTGAAGAGCTATGGGCTCTCATTTGGTTCTTGTATGCGGAGTCTATACCTGCCTTTTCTCTGCAAAATAATCAGCACATTTTCTGACCTTATTCAACCTTTTTGCTAAAGATCATTTCAGATGTCCAGACAAAGTATCGCAAATATTTGCTAGTGTATGTTTCCAGGCAACATAATACTTCTGTGGAAGCCAGCCTTTAAATACCTGGAGTGCTTCAGGCCATTGCCTGCAATTAGCTTCCAGATCCTGCTGAGTTGCCAGAAACAGGCACAAACCCTACTTAATTAAGCAATAGTATTACTACTTTTAACCTTTGTATGAAATAACTGGCTGCTGATGTATTTAGTAACAATTTATTGATTTTCCTTTTATTAAAATTACTACCATTTTAATTTTGTGGATATATTTAAGAGTCACACTTTCACCACAGGAGAGTTACAAATCCACAACAGGCACTGTGCTTGACTGTCTCTCTGTTAGGAGTCCTCTACCTGTGTTTACTTGTTACTACTTTATTGTGACATCTTATAGGCCACAAACCCACTTGGTAGGGTTGTTGCATAGTTGCTGTCTGGAGTATACTTCTGTTACCTGCGAATCAGTTGGTTACAGTGGGTCCTGATACAGAAAGTTATCATGCAAGGAGGAAATGACATTTTTTATGTTGCAGAAGCTTTTGCTCCTGGAGATCCCAGTTACCCTTCCTTCTTTATGGATATCAAGTCCTGTAGTTCATGTAGAACATCTAAAAATTCAGGAATGGTACTGTTCAAAGGGTAGGCAGCAGGAGGCTGCGTGTGAAATCCAGTGGATGCTACTGACTAAGAGGATCCAAAGGCATGGGCGCATGTACCTGCAGCGATATGTGTGTATAAAACATTACAGCTCTGGTTAGGATAAGTGGCTGCTCTATCAGAAAGCCAAATGAATTCAGACATCATACAAACTCTTCTTTTGCTCAAAGTTAATCTTAATGACATTTGTTTACTGTCTCATAGTAAGCATGTTACTCAAGTTACTGGAAAAGAATAATCCTTTCTGAGAAATGATTCTGAGTCAGACATTGGCAGTAGTGACATCAGAATACATATTAATAGAATGTGTATTTTTGACTTTGAATGACTGTTTCATTGCCCTAAAATATTTTCCACACGAATAATCTCTTTTTTTATTTATAACGTATAATCATCTTCAAGTTATTCCACTGCTGGCAACTCTAGATTCCAGCCTAGTTTTGCCTTTTGTTTTCAACACCTTTGTTTTTATAGCTTTTACACTTTTCTTCAGATAGAAGGGAAAAGGTGACTCTGCTTCTGAGTATAGGATCAACAGTTTCTCCATGCAAGTTTCCCAAAGCAGGCTTCACCTGCATTGCAGAAGCTGGGACAGACTTGTGTGTCTTGAAGCTGTACATGAACTGTATACATCTCCAGTCTGTGTAGATAGCCTACATATTAATTCTCTTGGATGTACAATATAATGCTGCAATAAGAACTTTAAAACTGTCATGAGGTCAAGAATTGGTTGTGCTGCCTGCATGTTCACAACCAAAAAATGTAATGCATACGGAGCTTTTGAATACAGTTGAACCATTTTGAACTTATAAATGTAAAACATTATGAAGACACAGCAACTGAATTGCCTGCATTCTTTAAAAGCCCCTTTTAGTCTTGCACACGTTACAGTAGCACTCCAAACAAAGAGTTGAGTGGCAACTGCATATAAGGCTTCCAGGCTTTGTCCTACCTTGGAAGCAGTTGTTCACTGTGAACTATTTTAGCAGTCATTTCAGACACCTTTGGAGGATGAGACAATGCAACTACAGAAACCAGCTGCAAACTCTGGATCAGTTTGTCATTCAGTTCTCGCTTCAATTTAATTGTTAATTGTGAATATTCTTAATTTATGCTAGGCTAATGCACTAAATCAGGCGGGTGCACTGATTCTCTAATTTGGATTTGAATGACAATTTCTGAACACGTTTCTTGTCACACCAATAAAGAATAGCTACAAATTAAATAGAGTAACACCTCAGTTGCTGAAGGAACAAATGAATTCTAAAAGACAATATCAATCAGGAGCAACTAAGAAAATAAGTTATCCTGGTGGTAAAACAGTGAGGAGGATGATGAGTCTGAACCTTTCTTAAACTGAATGTCCCTGTTTTCTGACTTTCTGGATTTTCTTTAGGAGCAGGCATTCTTTGGAAGGCAAGTTTCTGGTATCTCTTTGAAGAAAGGATAACTAAAATCTCAAATGTAAGATACGTTAAGCAAATGCCAGCCAGGCAAAAGTACCAGCTCCTATAAAAACTGAAACTCTGTCAGACGCAAGCTTTCTCTCAAAGGTTATAGAATAATATTTGTGTAAGAAATTGAGAAGCCAAGTGATCTTGTTTGACCTGAAATCATATTAGTGAGAACTGTATTATGGTAAATAGAGGAATGTTGTGCTTTTCAGGAACTATCTCGAGCTGGTGGCCAATTCAATTGAAGACTGGGTGAAAGAGGAAGAAGTCAAATACCAAGGTAAGATGACTAAGGAAATAGTCTCTTAAACTGGAAAAAGCCATGACAAAAGGACCTTTTGAATTGTCTGCTTGTGCTGTCAAAAAAACTGACTTCCCTAAGAAAGCCAAAAGTGGGTATCTTTGTTTTATCCTAGACAATTGATTTTTCATGTTGATTGCTGAGACCCAAAGTTCTTCAGAGCAGAATTGCATATGTTTTTTCATAGGGTAACCTTGTTTTATCATCTGTATAGACATAAGTATGTTTTCAAATTAATTAAGTACACATGTTTAAATATTCTACATCATCCTCTGTTCTGAAAACTGAGACCTTTAATGTCAATTAGTGTTTAAAATAGCCATGTTTATTTAATGGAACTAGTTTAAGGATTATGTACAAACGTGAATCTCTGTTTAGATGACTGAATGTATGAAGAAATGAGCAGTAGATAAAGTTGGCAACACTGTTCAGGAAAATCCCTTTTTAAAAGGGCAGGATAAAGCTGGAAGTCAGAAGCTGTGGGCTAGAAGCTAAAACTGGAAACTGGAATTGACTAGACTGCGGAGCAAACTTTAATTACAAGCAACGTTTTGAGTAGTGAGAATTATAAGCAGTTCATACAGTAACTGTTGAGCAGGCAGCAAAATCTGAGAACTCATTTTGTCAAAAGAGAACTTTTGTCGAAATTGTCTATTTTTGTATTTAAATGGTATTAACAATGACTTCTTGATATTTAGCCTTTGCTTTATTCACCTTCTTTGAGAATGCACTTTGAAACCTTCCTGTACTAGCAATTAGCATTTACAAAAATAGTAATGTTATTCCTCAACCCAATTAACAAGTCTGATTATACTTTGGAAACCCAAAGGACAGTTATGACTTCTGAACCATAATTTGTTCCTGTCTAGTTGTCACAGGAGTTAGATTGAATCTTGCCCATTTGGTGCCTCGTGACAGATACGATTCATAGGGAAGTTCACTTGCTTAAAGAAGATGATCTCCTTTAGCTGAGATGTGCAGATGAGCAACAGTCTCTTTAGGTGATTTCCATTTCAGTGGCACTGCTGTAATTCACACTGCAATTCTACTTTTTAATACAAAGTAATTTAACTAGAAGTTTCTGATAGTGCACTTTAATCTTTTCTAGCAGATAAGTATTGGGTATCCAAGTATGATAGAAAATGACATACCTGGAGAGATACTCTTTTCATGAGTCATAGATGCTATAAAGCCCTAATAGTAAACAGGGGATATGGTAAATGTTTCTTTAGTGAAGGTTTGAAGGTTCAGACAGCATTTATTCACTTTTTTTGTCTTGAAAGGTTGTAATATCTATAACTCTGGTATTGAGCTTGTTCTGGCGTCTGATGAGCTAGTTAAAGCACTGGATGTGAATTTTGGAACAGTGGTAGTAGCAAAAATAATTAATACTGCTTATTGTTTATTCAGCATTGCTCATCTGCGTGAAAAAAAAACTTGTTGCAAAGCCTTCAACAGCAAGAAGCAGAGTCAGTCTTTAAATATGTTGATACATTTAGTGTATTTGGTCCCCAGTTATGAATATCAAGTAATACTACTTGTCAGATAAGTTTCTTCTAGCCTGAACAGAGTTTCTATTTTATCTATAAAGATATTTAATATTTTCCTTATTCTACACTCATACTTTTACTATTTTCAAATATATTTTTAAATTACTTGCACTTCTTCTCTTTTTATTTTCCTTTTTTTTTAAATTATTCCTATACTCATAACCTCATTTATTCCCCTTTCATTTCTCAAAGGCAGTACATCAGGACCTGCGAGCATAACAGACACCATTCCAGAATCTCAATCCAACAATGAAAAAAGTCGTTTTATCAGAGAAGGGTCTCTAAAGGTGAGGCAAAAATATGTATATTTCTGAAATTGACTAAATAACACTGCTTTCTCAGGAAGGTGAGCCTTCATTCTTACATAGGCTTGACTCAGTCCTCTTAGTTTTCTGCTCTTGACTAATTTTTGTATACTTTATTTCTTGTTTTCTTTAATTTATTCCTTATTGATTCAGTTATGTTATGGTATTTTCTTAAGGGAAGAGTATTTGGAGTTAGACAAGACATTCCAAAAGGAATTCATAATTGCAGTACTAGGAAGTGAGAGTTATGGATAGTATCCTACTTCTCGTTGAAGTTTTCTGGTTATAAAGCTATGCAAACATAAGATCCAGATTCATGGAAGTAGTTATGTATTGAACTCCTACTCTCACTATCTACAGCTCTTTGAAATTACGGAATGTAAATATGGTACCTCAGAGTTCCCTTATGACAGAGAATCCCATTTTATAGATGTAATCTGTGGTCATGCACTACAGATGAACTGACTTGCCTGTGTTCCCACAGTAAGTTTCTTGCTGAGGTAGGAGTTAACCACACCTTTTTTTTTTTTTTTTTAATCTTAGCATTGCCACTATCCATTAATCTGCACAAATCTAGCTTAACTGATGTTGTACTCCTCTGCTTTTTTTGACTCCTCACAGACATTTTCTTATAGTGCGTAATGCTCTGCACTTAAAGTACTGATACTGGAATGTAGATATGAAATGGTGTTAACCAGTTCCTGCGTACTCAACTTGAGCTGGCATGGCTCAAGTTAGGCTAGTGTCTAACTTGTGGCTGTGAATGCTTACCATTTCTTCCACAGAAATGCTTGTGCTTTGGTACGCTTAAATATAAAGTACTACAAGGCCCTGAATACTCCAGAAAATCTCAGATGTCTTCCAGATACAAGTTGATAATTCTGGTATTGATACCTCATTCCTCTTTCTGTAGAAGAATAAAATCATTTGGGGAGTAAGCCAATACCAATGATGCATTCTGATTTGGTGATTAACAGTGTGGAAAAGTGCACAACAAAATAATTCTTTCACGACTGAATGTGTAAGATCCAATAATCATTGGATACATCTCCTGTGATCAAGAATGACTGATCCTGTGGATTGAATAAGTCAGTAATTTTATGCAAAATATAATGCGTAACATTTTAAAACATGTCTTAGAGTGACTAAGACCATTGGTTCCATTGAGTGTGTTTACTTGTACTCTTCAGCATGCACGTATGAAATACCTTGTAATACAAAGAGAACCACAGTCTTTTGAATTCCTAACACTTAATGTAGGCTTGGAAGGAGGAGCAGGACCGATTACTAGAGGAAGAACAACTTAAGGAAGAAAAAAAAGGGAAAAAAGAGAACTTGGGAGGTAAAAAGAAAGGACAGGAGATAGTAATTCATGAAGAAAGTAAAGATTCCAACAAGAAATCGTCCAAAGAGAAGTTTAAAGATGAGCCAGCAAAAGCCCCTGAACTTGAGGAGGATCCCAGCATCCCTGAACCACATTCTGAGAAAGTTTATAAGGTAAGGAGTCATGTTATTGCACCACATTAGGAAAGTGCAAACTATTTATATATGGAGTCAAGATTACAACAAAGATATTATCCATTGTGAAACTGGAGTTCAGGGCAAATTAAGCCTAACTAGGTCTTGTTTAACTCCATTGTTTTAGCAGCAGATCCTTTCCTAAAAGTTTTGGAAAATAGTTTCCAATGTTTAAGATTATCCTACACCAGACTAATTAACTTAGGTGGGTTTTGATGTATATGACATGAACACAAAGATAAGTTGATCATATTCTTGTGCCCATGGAAAGTATATTTACGGGATGAATGTTGCCTAAAAATGTGATTTTCGTGGGAGAGGGTAGGAAAGGAGAACAGAAAGACCTGTTCTAACTCCCATATTCGGGGACTGCTAGACTTAATTGAAGTTTTGGCTGTCCACATTGGAAATCAAGTAAAAGGATTTCACTGATTCTTCCATTTCCTGTTTTGAAATTCATGTTCTTGGCATGCCCTAATACAAGCTATTCTGCCTCTTATACTAACAGAGGGGTATTTCTTACACAGGGAACTCTTCACTAGTTTTGTCCAAACAGTTTTTAAGAAGTTTGCACTGCTTTATATTTGCAGAGTCTAAGCCTTGCATCCAAAACTTGAATAGGTCGATCTGTTTTAGTCTAAACTTGCTTGAGTACCGATTTCAAACTCAGAGATATATAACATTTCAGTCTGAACTTACTTGAGTACACTCACCTAATTTTTGCCAATTTTGTGGCTTTTTGGAAGGTACAGCAATCTAAGAATCAGATTTACAGTGTCTGAATTCCAAAATCTAGAGGGTAGAAAGCTGAATCATTACCTGCCTCTGATCCCATGGCATTGTACTTTGTCTCTTTGTACTTGGCCAGAATTTTTCTTTCCCTCCCATTACATGTTAAGCCACGAGTCTACTTGCTACTCTTCAGTTTCCATGATGGCTCCATACCACTGAAGGACCAGATTCTGCTGTCATGTGTAGCAAGTTACTTCAGTTACTAACAAATTATTTAGATATGAGAATAGCATGCTACTTATTGGCTAAAGTCGTTATTACATTAGTTAAATACCTAAGCAAAGAATGTTGACCAGAACAGTGGGATCCTGATGATCTGTCCTTCACTTACCTCTTTTGTGGCTTCTGCTTTTCTCATTGACGCATAATCTAAAACTTGTTTTTTCAGTTTCTTGGCTACAATACAGGGGAGGATCTCATTCAAATATCAGGAACCAATCAATATCTTTTCCCATCTGATGGAGGACAGATTCAAGTAGAGAAGATAGACTTTGTAAAAGGTGATCCTTTAATTATTTATGCTTTGCTTTGACTCGGTTGCTAACTGATGGCATAGTTTGATGATCCATAAATGCTTTTTCTTGTCTGAGTACTAGAAATTCAGTTAAAGACATTGTGAGAGTACCATGTAATTCCATATTAGCCTCTATCAGTACTAATGTTTACATTTTCCTGCAGTATGTTAATGATTGACAGATAAACAAAGTACTAGAAAATTAGAAATGGAGAAAAATCAGTTCACATTTATCTGTTCAATGGCAACCAATGCATGATATTTCACGAATGCATGTTCCAATAATTTGTCCAGTCAAATGCAATGTATCTAAGCAACGGGGTTATTCTGCAGCCTCGCAGATCTAATTGTCAGGCAGTTTTTGAATATTTAGTCTAAACTCAGTTAACCTTGATTTTGTCATCTTGGTCTACTTCTAAGTAATTCAGTCCAATTCTGAGCAATTTTCTTTTTTGTGTGCTTTATAGTTGCAGGTGCAGGGTTTTTTGGGCATGGGGCAGTTCTGAAGCCTCATGGGAGCAATAATAGTATCCTGTTTCTTTGCAGGTCTAACTTTGGTAAAGGTGAAAGTGATAAAAGACAACCACAATTTCTTCATTCATATCACAGACCCCAAGAAAAACTTAAAAGAGTTTGAAGTACAAGAAATTAATGAAGAACAGAAAATTAGATCAGGTTAGTGGATTGACATCACTGATATAAAGAATTAATAGTTTGACATATCTATCAACTAACATATCTGATCAACTAACAGAAAATAAATTTGTTCTAATGGCAGAGGGTAAATAAGATCTGTGTTCTGTAAATAGAAGTAAAAATCCAGTTGGCTGACTTAAGCACCATGTGGAGAGATCTTACCAAGATGTAGCAGCATGGTACAGGTCAACAGGTGCAAACCAGTCTCTTTTCCAAAGCAAGGAAATCAATGAAAAGAGTCACCATTCCTTAAGAATATTATTTTCTTCTTTAGTGGAGGACTCCTTCAGATCTTAATGTGGCCTGGGAAAGCCTAAGAAGAGGCAAACTGAATCATATCCGTTGTGACCAGAATAAATGTCTGCCTTTGAAAGGGAAGATTTCCACTTTGAACTAGATCTCCTTTTGTGGGTCAGATGACCATAGCATTAGTGCCTCCTTAAGGCCTTTGCTGTGGAAACCGATCTTTCTGCAGTTCAGCAACTTCTACTGCTGATTGACAGTTGACAATTCAGAAAGTATTGAATCCAAATCCTTTCTGAATGCAAGTGTCAGAGTGTTTCCAAGAAGGAAGCCAGTCTGTAACAATTTCTGTATATGTTTACCAAAAGCACTGTGGAATTGCTGTCACTGAACTGGAGAGTATTGAGAAAGTGTAACTTCTGGTAGGTGTGTTAGCTCTTTTAATCTTCATAGGTGTTAGAACGCGTCCTGCTCTTGCTCCCCTCCTTGGCTTCAGCTGCCACCAGTGATGTAGTTGTAGGTTGTCTGAATAGAAAATTTGCATCCCTTCCACAGACTAGATGTTTCTCTTCTGCATTTCTGAAAATAGACCTGTATCACTCTGGGGTCTGCTAAATTGTGCTATCATCTGAGGCAAGTTGTATTCACTGGGCACGAGTTAGAGGCTTTCCTACTGTGTAAACATGAGTATCTTATAGAAAGGCAGTAGGGCAGAGAAGAATCGATCCACTCTGATACTTGGCAGTGGCTGAATGGTACAATGGTAAGCTTTTAATGCAGTTAAAATGGCAAAAAAAACATCCTGCAGGTGGCAGTCACCAATGAACATTGCAATGACAGAGAGTAAGTAAGAGCAGACAAGATCTCAGCACGTGTACCTTGATGAAAGAACTGGGAGATGCCTAGGTGTTGGGTGCCTGCCTTAACATTCTTTTGTAGTGTTCTGTGCTGCTCCTCACAGTTTTAAGAAGCTGTTGTCCATACTGGAAGTCCCAAGGATTTCCTCTTACCAGCAGAACGTTTCTTTAAGGCAGTAGGAGTTGAACTAGAGGCAAGGTAGGATCCAGTGTCACTGTCTTGGAGGTGTTACCTTGCATAGTTCATGTGGTTTTCAAGGGTGACATACTCATCGCATGTCATCTTGTCTTGCATCTCTAAAAGAGCTTGTCTCCTGATCCACTTTCACAAAAGCTAGGCAACTTTGGGTCGAATTTTTCAACCTTTTCTACTTTCTTTTACTTTCTCCTTAAGGTATGGTACCTGTGACAATATTTGACAGGCAGTAACTTTTATTAGTGCTTACACCATGTGTGATAGGAATGAGCGGTTTAGCATTGTTGTTAGGCAAGATGGGAACAGAAACAAGGATATTTGACTCCAGAACTAGATTCTTTTTGCTCTTTAAATTCACAAAGACTTTTCACTAGTTGTTGCTATTAAACCTGATTTTATACACCTAGCTAATTAGAATGCAATTTCTAGATGAAAAATCACAGCTATATTACACAAAGCTGACTATTATATCCTACCCTATGAATGGAATGATAGAAGTTTTCCCTGTCCTATATTAATCTGTTTTACAGGCTAGTCATCCACACAGGTGCCACTGTTCACACCAGTGATTGGTTTGCAGGTCAGGTGGTTCTGGTATGTGTTGCTCTCTTTAAAAATCATTCTAATTTTTTTTAAGGAAAATTGAAAAATCAGAAGAAAGCTGTGAGCAAGTTTGGATCTTTTTCAGCCACCTTGGAAAATGGAATCCAGCTGTCCCTGAGCTATTATGGACCTACAGGGAAGACAGCAGGTAAAGTAAGCAAATAGAAGAGGATATATGAGAACCATAGGGGGAATTCTTTTTTTTTTTTTTGCCTTCATACACTCCTTAACCCAATAATTTGTTGCATGCAATTCTGCCTTTCTCAGCAGCTGTTACTACATGGTGGGGAATTTTCAGCAAGGCTTGAGATGAGATTACGTTGTCAAGAATATTCTATGATTCAGATTTCAAAATGGAGGGAGGTCTCCATGCTTTTTTACTTACTTTGAAAACAGAGCAGTGCAGGGAGAAACTTGCAAGTATTGTTATTAAGTAGCCTAACAATCAGCCAATTAATTTGAGCCAAAGAAAATGTGATTTGCTGAGGGTCTTCTTGGTTTTCCAAGAAATAATATTTTTGTAAACTTAAATAGGTGATTATGGAACTTTTATTTTACGTTAGGAGTTGGACTTTAGGTTACAGTTATGCAGACATAGTAAGGGATTTCTCTCAGCCTTTCAATAAACGCATGCACCAACTGGAAGCAATTGCTTCACAAAACCACAGTGAAAATAGCGTCTGCTTTTACCAAGAGCTTTTTGTTTCCATTACATTTGAAAGGCCACTGAAACCATCATACGGATAAAAGTGAAACCCTCATCTGATCAGAAAATAATCCCAGCATTTTTCAACTCTTAAAATATGAAAACATTTAATTGAATGCATCTTTGTGTGGACTGTGGTAAACCATTCAACTATACACTCAAGTTTTAATTATTCAAATACATTTTACAGATTAATTACTAAAAAAGGACTTTTTAAACTTCGTCCAAGAGAGCATTCACAATGTAGTGGACTGTGAAATATTCCATTTTGGCATGAAAAAGAAACGTGTCTAATTAAACACCTACATGTCAGCTGTGATGTTCAGGCTTTTTCACATCTACCATAAGCATCCTATTCTACATTAAAATAATTCTTGTCATGTTGAGCTGTAGTGCAGCACTGCTGAATGGCATTCTTTGATTGTTTGCAGTTTTTCTACAATCACTTTCTTGTGCCTAATTCTCCTTGTGGGTCTTTGTATCATAAGTCCTTAGAAAAGTTCTGACCAGAAATATTCTGGCTTAGGCTATTCTCATATGCTGTCCATCCCTAATGTAGAACAGTATGTCATACAATCTGCAATTTCTCTCCACTGACTGGTTAAATTGGGTGGAAATTACTCATTTTCCCGGCATTGCTGAAATAATTTTCTGGAATGCCTCAAATTCTCATTTTTCTTACTGTTTTTTCTCTCTTTTATCTCTTCCATCTTCTACTTAGGGAAGCTAAGATGACAGAAGTCCTCAGGCTGTTTGCCAGCTTTATGCATCTTTTTTATTTCTTGGTTAAATGTTAAATTAAAATAAAAATTAAAAGTTTTTAATTATTATTTGATTTGTCTAGCATGACCAAAATCCAACTTAAGACCACCTTACAGACAGGCTTAGAAGTAAGCTTCTCATCGCTTTGTGAATCTGGCACTGCTTGAGCACCTGCGGGGCTTTCGCCTCTGGGTATTACAGAACCTTTGCACTTGCTCTTTGTGCCTTGACCAAAGTGTGAGACTACAACTCCAAGTGCTAGAAATCTGCATGTGTGTGCAGGAGAAAGGAAACCTTCCTTAATCTGACAGTCCTCTGGAATTTCCCATCTCTCCAGATTTCGAAAGACACTTTCCCTCAGTGTCCACAATCGACTTTTTTTATTGTTACCCTCAGATACTATGTTCTCATTTTGCAGGGCAACCAGAGTAAAGGGGTAGGTGAAATTTCCTTAGGGGTTGAGAGCCTGTAACAGCTGCTATTCCTAAATTCAGCACTCTGGAAAGTAGTGTCACCTGAAACTGAGCATGCTCCACTTCACAGCATAGGTAGCTCCCCTCACTGTATATAAAGAACTTGCTTATACCCAGTTTGCACTGTTCACATGGTTATTTATACTCTCCTGAGAAGATGGATTATATTCACTAATGAAGTTATTGGACAGTTGCCTCAGTCTTTCATTTTGGCTATCCTACATCTCTGTGGAGCACTAGGTCTGTCAAAGTTTATTAGTCGGCTGTTTCCTCTCACCATCCACCTGGAGATGGGTACTACTATTTGTTTATTCCATGGCCATGCTGTCTAATAAATGTGTATCAGAATTTTAAACTTTCCTATTTTATATAACTAGCTGAGAATTTAGGATATTACAAATAAAACAGATTGGTTTGCCTTTCCTCAGACTTCCCATAAGCTGTAAAAGCCACACAGCATAAATTTCAGTACATGAAAGCAGACCCACCTAAAAGAGCATCAGATTCTCGTGCATCAGGCATGCATCAGCTAATGAAAATGGGGATTTAAAAAATCTTTGTCGTGATCTAAATTTCTCTTTCATGCTAAAGGTGGTGGATATATTTCAGATATCTGTGCATTTTGCTAATGCTGGCACAAAGACAAAAACAGAGATTGATGGCTTAAAAACTAAGGTGGAAGGCTTGTTATCCGTGGACTCCTAAATAGGGCTTTATCACCAGATGATCTAATAATTTCTTCTAGTCTTAGAGTCTTAAATTTTGGGTCACGTTTGCAGTTGCCATAAATCCAGAATCATCCATAAGGCAAATGAACATGCAGACAGCCTTTCTAGTTGTTTAGACCTTTATTTTTAAGGTGGCCTCTGTATTTTTCTTGTCTGCAGAGCTAAAACCAACTATGCCAAAACCTTTCTGGAAACAGTGGACATAGTAGCACTTAGGCCTACCTTTTTTCTTTTTCAGCCAAAAATACACTAACACTTCATCTGCATTACAGAAAATGCTGTGGTGTCACACTAGAATGGTTCTGTTAGCATGCTTCTGGATGCATTTCTTTCCTTCTTTGTCTGAATGTGATCTGGCTTGCAATTTGTCAATGAGTTTTTTTTAACTTTTCTTTGCCTCATGTATTAGTTTTCACATTAAATAATATTGTTCATTGGAAGAAGCAGAATTAAAATTTAATTTTACCAAGAGTAAAAAAGAGGGAATTTTAGAAGTCTTCCTAAAGACATTCTTGAAATGACTGACATGTTGTTAAACTTTGTACTTTGTAGAAACTACTAAGCACATCAAGCTTGCTTTATTTATTTTAAAAAGTTTTTCAAAATATGGTTTCTGAGATGATCATGTTTTGCTCACTAGTGTGTTCAGTTCTTGTCTATATGGGTGTGGTTAAGATGTGGATAAGAAGTTGCTCCATCTACGGTAACAAGTTCTCCAAAACAAACCAGAATTCAATTGCTTAAATTGTCTGGATGGGACACAAGGTGCTATTTCGTGAGTTGTACGTTTGGGACTTAGGCTGCCTTCAATCAAGAAAAGATGAATAATAAAAAAAAAAATCTTTCAAAAAAACATTAAGGTTAGAGCTGGCTGGGCTTTTGTGATTAAAGTGTCGGTTCATTGAACTAAAATTTTTTGTAAAACATTTTTGTCTTGTATTAATTTTGTTTTCAAGAAACTGTTTTGGAAGGCAACATGACTACTTCCTGTCAACATGCTTAGCAGACTGCCCTAATGCTTGGCCCTTAACAATTGGGAGAGTCTTAGCAAGCATAGATCATCAGAATCTTTCTGAATCATTATAGCAAAATAGAGTTATGTAATGCAAAACTGCTGGAGTCGGTCCATGCTGGATCAGCCCATGACAAGGCATAACAACAGTGATGCTGTCTAGATACTAGACTCAGAATGTTTCCACCTATCTAAGTATTCTGGAGGTAAAAGAGAATTTAAAAAATTGTATTTTCTACTTTTGAGAGACAAGTGATGACCTGTGGGAAACAATTAGTTTCAAGATGTCTTTTAGGCTGACAAGTAGTCAGTCTATGGGAAGATTTTCTAAATAATTGAATGTATTCAGTCCCTCTATCTGAAATAATAAACTCCCCCACTGAGGTTATTATTTCTAAGGTAAAATTTAGTGTACAAAATCTTGTTTAAAAAATAAAATACGGGCATCTACGTTTATAAAACTTAATTGCATTAAAAATATTGCTTTTCCCTTCCTTAGATGATGAAACAGATCCTGTCTTGGCAAGAATTCTGAACATCCCTTCTGTTCATATTCCAACCATAATTTCTCCTGTTACATCAGCTTCAGGAAAAAAAGATAAGTCCATCAAACAAAAATCAGGAAAATCTCTGCCATCTACAAAAGCAAGCCATAGCAAAATGGACCTTCCATCACCTGATGACATGGTAAAACAAGAAGGAGGAAAGGTGAGAGAATACACATTATCCAATGATCACAGAATATAAACAAAAATTCAAATACATAAACCTGTGTAATGGAAACATGTATTTTTTTCAGGGGGCTTTGAACTGTGCCTTAACAAATTTTGAACAATTTATGGTACTTCTAAGGATATGTTTTACTCTTCCAGTATTTCTCAGTTATATATATTGGCGGCTGTTAATGAAACTAGCCTTTATGACTCCATGATGTAAAGCAGTGTGTCTTCCGTGGTCCAAAGACTTTCGTCAATTTTGGCTTTACAGTTACAGCTGTTACATTATTAATGTTACATTATTAATATTACAATATTAATATCTCACTGACTAGAACTGCTCTAGAAATTAATTCTTAGTTTAACCAAGTGGGAGAACTTTTCTGTTTCCAAAATGTGTGTTGGAAAGTCTAACCAACCACTAAATTAGCAGAGACAGTTTTGTAAAAGCTTGCTCTGCAGTTTGGTCTTTCCAGCTGATCACAAGCCAGGGTCCAGCAACTTGAGGACGTTACTTTTGCCTGTAACTGAAGTACTTCTATCACAGGACAGGTCTTTGGAAAGGATAGATGAAACTTCAAAAGCTGATCCTGATTTTCTGTTATGGAATACTTAGCACAGAGTAATGAAGGAATTACAGGAGTATGTGCCTCAGAAATGTACAGCATTTAATCTTGAACATCTTCCACAGAGCTCCATGAGATGCTTTTTGGCATTAAACCACAGGAGTGGTGGAGGCCATATAAATTCAGAAGAAGGTCACAGTTCCCCTCTGCAAAATGACTAACCTAGATTATTTCAGGTCATTAGCTAAGTACTGGCAGAATATTGTAGGTAATCACAGGAGGTGTGTTTGGTCCAGTGATCTCACAGATCAGCCAGAGTATGTTACGTGAAAAGTTCTCAAAGAAATATGGGAGGACATATTAGCAGTATAGTGGAAGAGGATGCAGTTTTCTGTTTGAGATGATTAAACCTCTTTTCTTTTTTGATGCTGTTTTCTCCAACCAGCAATATCCCAGAAATGGACACAATTAAAATACAAAACAAACTCTGAGAGAAGGACAGAAATGAACCAGTTTAGTTACCACCTTCAGTTTAGGAAAGGACAGTCTTCTGAAAACAAGCGTAATCAGAACACAAAGCAATGAGATCCATAAACAGTTTCACGTAACACTAATGCTCTAAAATATGCTGTCTGAGATAATTATTTAATGATAGTTATGATAAAAAGCTATCCCTTGCTCAAGTTACAAGAAAGTAGCATTTCTAGATAATGTGCTTATTAAATGTGGTTCTTGGTATCTTTTCGAACTAACTACAAAAATATTTGAAGCATATAGTAGTGTGTTTTAATTTTCTTCCTACGTTATTCCATCTTTAATCAAGTATGGCTGAAATGATGCAGAAGGAACTGCTAATAGAATGGTCTGGTTCTCACCCTGAGCCAAATTTAAGTCCAATCTTTTGCATATAATACTTCTCACGACCAGTTATTTTCCATTAGCTCAGTCATTCATCCCTCTTAGGTTCTGCTTCTTCCATAGCCTGGTGGGTGATATGTAAAGAACATGAGTGATACCAGGTCTGCCATGTTTCCTACACTGTTTTCCCTTTTGTCCTGTTCCTAGGAATTTCTCCATGGAAAATTAAAACTAGTTCATCCAACTGTGCTGGCTTCCAGTTCCAGAGGCATTTCATGAAACTCTACTTCAGTTCTTGTTACCATTTTCTAGGGCACTATCCTGAAAAGGCTTACCACCTTCTGGTCTAAAGATCTGAACATTTCTTTTTCAGAACTATGTATTGGAAAACTGGTCTTTTGTCTACTCTGGTTTTGGTCACTTCTCTCAGAATCACTCTTGCTATGCCCTCACCAGAGGCTAACTGAGTTATTTGCTCAGTTCCCTTGACAATGGAGGTTGAATGGAGATCATAATTCTGTTGACAGAGCTGGGCTGAACTGTTCAAAGAGGTAGAATAGGCCAAATGGAAATGAAGGGTTAAATGCAGTGTAGGTTTATTGGAAACAGGAGATAGCTTTCATTACAAAGCAAATGAGAGGGTACAGTAATAAGAAAGACAAGAATGAACACATACTGAGAGTTGTAAGAACAACCTTGGAAGGCTCTCTAAACACGATGTACCTATGCTGCTTCTGTGGGTGAAGTAATGCTGTGGCTCTTGTTTCAACATGGATTCTGTCCATATCCACAAAAAGTCCTCCTGGCCTAATTTCAACAAGTTTAGCTAGGTATTTAAAGGGCATGAGCATGGAAAGTGGTGTAGGGAGCTGCCAAACAGCACTCAACATAACCTACAGCAGTTGTGTGGCACAAGGGAACCCTATACAAGCAAATACACCTACCGTTAAAATTCTGTTAGGAGTACATATAAGTTCCTCCTGTTCTTCCAAAAGGCTTTTTACTATTTGGTTTAGAATGTCTTCTGACAGAGAGTATCCGTATTAGTGTATACAGCACCCGGCTGTGTGAGTCTGCATGTATTTTGGAGGACAGGATTAGAATCCAAAGCAAATTTGACAAATTCACATGGACACAATCTGTAAAACAGATTGCAATTTAGTAAGAATAGGTGCTAGGTTCTACAATTACATATAAATAGTCAATATGTATCTATAGAATGGGTAACAGTTCTATCAAGAACAGTTCTACAGAGAAAGGTCTGAGAGTTGCAACGGATCACAAGCTATACATAAGTCAACAATGCCATCTTGCTGTGAGAAGGGCAAAGACCACATTGAGGTGAATAAACAGGAGTATAGCCTGCTAAATATGTGAAGTTATTTTCCATTCTAGGGCTGATAGGTCCTCAGCTGAGGTATTGTGTCCAGTTATAGATACTGCAGTGCAAGAAAAATATGGGCCACACTGAAGAGTTTTAAGGAAAGCACCAAGAGAGATCAGAGGTCTAGAAAACTAGACCTATGGGGAAAGATTAAAAGACTTGGTTTGGGTTGCTAGAGTTGAGAAACAGAATAGCCTTCTGAAAGACCTAAAGGACACCATCATCTCTTATGCTAGCCCATATAATCAGAAAAAATAATCAGAAGTAAACTAATTTTCTGCAAGAGGGATTCAGGCTAACCGATAGGCAAAGCACTAGAATAGCTTGCCAGGAAACCTCCAGCCCTGGAAATTTTTAGAATAGGTTACATTGACAGTTTTCTTTAATGATATAGGTATACTTGATTTTTTTTTTAATTTTTTTTAACCCTTTAATAGGGAGAAGTAGATGACAACCGAGGGTTACTTCTGCCCCATTCTGTGATTTCTCTACCTCATGATACTGTGACTGCTATCATAGGGTATTGAGAGTAGCATTAATTACCCAATAATGTTATGTAAAGTAACCATAAAATGTACAGCATCCTTTATGCTGAAAAACAGACTGCAAAACATCTGCCAACTTTTCTCTATATTTCTAGTTCTAAAAATCAAGCATATGGAGTAATACCAGGACAAGTTCTCTCTGTTACCTCTGTCTGCAACCCAAAACTGTTTTCATCTTATGACTCCTGGCATAGTGCACATAGGTTTTGGGGGGAATGACATCAAAGGGTCCATTGTTGTATCTTTTTCAAATGTTCCAAGGTCTCCAGACATTTGTTAGGTCAACCTCATCTTTTCTAGTCATTGGAAGAGTTTCCACTGCAGAGCAGTGCAAAGAGGATTACATGTTTTGACTGCCAAATATTCCTTCCTGTCCCCTTCTCAAGTCAGTGGTGTATTTGCAGCAGACTGGAAGTACTGCTCTGTTTGTCTTTAGTGCTCTTTTCATGATTATAGGTAATCATGACATGCAACTTCAAGAATTATTTCACGCTCTTCTGCTTCACATTAATCCATATATTGTCATCTCGACACTGTGCACAAGATTGCATAATGACTCAGCAAAATGAATAAAGTTA
>NW_009612259.1:29135-34232 GCF_000690535.1 Cariama cristata
GTGTTCTTCAAGTGTTACTAAAGAAGAATGAAAGAAGATGGCATAATCAAAGGAAATAAGCTAATATTTTCACTTCAGAATCCATAAACTCTCAAAATGTTAAAAATGAGTGGTAGAAAGCACTTTTTTAAAAAAATGTTTTGTTACAACTGATATCTGTAGTCTAATTTTTTTCTTTATTCTTTTAAAATGTGAAATAAAACTAATTCATGTTTTATTCTGTAGATGGAAATGGAAGAATCAGCTTCCCAAACACATGTGATGTCAGATGCTCTTACTTTCCCAAGTTTGAACATCTCCTGTCCCAATGGACTAGTATTAACTTTCCTCGCTGAAGGTTTTGGAGGTTAGTTTTCTGAGCCAATGCAAAGTAAGGAATTTAAAAGAAGTTAAAGTTACAGAAGAAAGTTATTTCTGCCTGGATGGGTTTAGATATAACAATATGAATTTTTTAACTTCTCAAATTGCTAGTCTGTCATAATGTCTATTTAATAGTATTTGCAACATAAATAATGTGTTTTAATTCAAACAAATGTAAAATCTAGAATTGCAAGTTGTTGGACATAACAGATTGGGGACAGGGAAGCAGCAACCCTAAAAATCACTTGGGAGGCATGTTGGATAATCAATTGAATATGCAGGTATATTGGAATACTAAAGATTTAATTCATAAATGCATATATGTTGAGGAGGCTTGAGTGGTAACAAGAATATTGTTATGTTACCTATGTCTGCACCTCCTTTGGAATTGTATGTACTGTTGTTAAGTCCACAAGACAAGATGTTCATATTTTGAAAGATTCAGGGAAGAGTGACAAGAATGATTAAAGCATTGGAAGATGTATCTTATAGTGAGCTCATGTCACCAGAGATCTCAATATAATTGCCAAAGAAAAGGTCAAAGGAGTGACTGGTGCTGGTCTGGAAGTACAAGGAAACAGAATTTTGGTGCTAGCTTGTAAACACAGTATATAAAAGTATTAAATTTCAGGAGCTTGAGAGTGAAAAGTAGTACTTTATGCTACATTTAAGTTATACTCATTTTTTAATGGTAAGAATGATTAACAAAACTAACCCAGGCTGTGATGGACTCTCTGCTACTGGATATTTTACAAGCAGGTTATGTTGCCTTTCTAAAAGATAATCAGTTTCAAACAGGAATTATTTCACCTAAGTCCTTTGGTTTATGCCATCCAGTACATAGAGAGAAGACAGTCATAATAAGCCTTTCTGCCTTTATCGGTGAATTTCCTTTAGAAGACTGATGGGGTATATAGATACTTATAAGTTTCTGTGCCTGACATATCCTTCTGCAATTATTCCATTTCCCAGTATTTTTGAAAACCAGTGTGAGGTTCATCTTTGCATACTGTAAACTGTAGTAAATCGTGGGATTTTGTAGTCATGCCATTAGGCTTTGAAGCAGACAAATGTGAATTTTGTTGTTGTCATCTGGTCAATTTTAAAAACAGCCACCTACAGATGTCCTTTAATACCCATGTACAACAAATCTGTCCAGCCCAGGCTGTATTGGACATACTGAGTATGTGAAAATAGATCAGCACAACTGCAGAGGTGCCCATATCCAGGAATAAACCAGATTTATTTCGCACACCAAGTACATGCTAGCAGTAATTCCAACGCATCCTAAGCGTGAGCTGTTACATAAAAACCAGCAGAATCATTTGTCTTCCTGGCAACTGATGAAACAACATACCTCTTAGAAACCAGCCAAGTGGTAAGCCCAGTGGATATAATTAATAAAATGTAAGAAATTTGTATTATGTAGCATTAATAAATGTAGTATGGTACACAAGGATTCAGCACAAATTTATAATCATGTGAGAGAGAAATGTCTTGATTTTTTTTTTTTGACCACATAGACCTGAATTGCTAGTTAAAGCTTCCCTCGTTTTTCTTCTCAGAAATATCTTTCCTTTAAATATCAAAATCATAGAATCATAGAACAGCCCAGGTTGGATGGGACCTCAAAAGATCCACCTTTTGTGGAAAAGGTAGCCTAGATGGTATTATCTAGCACCCTGTCCAATTGCATCTTGAAAACCTACAGCAATGGGATCTCTACCACATCCCTGGGGAGGTTGTTCCAGTGAGTGGTGGTTCTCACTGTAAAAAATTTCTTTCTTATATCGAGATAAAACCTCTTCTGATGCAACTTGTACCCATCGTCGCTTGTATTCTCCGTGTGGCTCCTTGTGAAGAGAGAGCCTCTGACTTCTTTGTAGCCACCCGTTAAGTACTGGAATACTGTGATGAGGTCCCCCCTGAGCCTTCTCCAGGGAGAAGAGACCTGACTGCTTCAGCCTCTCTTTATAGGACAGGTTCTCCAGCCCTTGTATCATCTCTGTGGCTCTCCTTTGAACCCTCTCCAGCCTGTCCACATCTTTCTTGAATTGTGGGGACCAGAACTGGAAGCAGTACTCCAAGTGCAGCCTGACAAGCGCTGAGCGGAGTGGGATGGTCGCATCTCTGTCTCCGCTAGTAATGCCCCTGTGGATGCATCCAGGCTGGCACATTTTGCCAGTTTAGGGTAAATGTGCTCTGATCAATCTAGTATGAAATAAAGAAGACACAGAGGGTTTTCAAACATACATAATTTGGCAAGGAGCATAAGTTGAAATGCTGGATAGCTGAGGTGAACAGACAAGTTAGGCGCATGCATGTAGTCTCTTGACACAACTACTGTAATTATACTCATTAGCATACTCAACACACTGCCATAATTTAATCTAAAAACCTTATTTGTTCAAGTAGACAAAATAGCTAGTTCAGTTTATATACAAACTCAAACTTAGTGAAACTCAGTAACTTTTCACCTTTATGGGCAGTTAGGAAGTTCCTCTCACCTAATGTCAGTCCTCCAAAGGTTCAGCATCTATAATAAATCCATCTTCAATTTTCCCTTATTTTCATCTGGAAAGACAGACATCTCCACAGGAGGATGCACAGTTTCTGAGTAGATGACTTCTTTGAATTATTCTCTGAGAAACAGTCTCTCCCTTACTCTGTGGATTGCAGAGGAAGCCAATGAGGCTTAGTCTTACTCACTTAAAGTTGCATACCTTCTGTAGACACCATGATGCTGGGTGTTTAGCACTGTTTGGATGTGTGATATGCAGTATTAAGTAATTCAGAATTTGTTTTCAGATTTGAAAGGTGAAGCCACTACAGCTGAAGCTGAGAAAGAGGTGGTAAAGAAAAGTGAGGCTAAAGCAGATGAAGCCAAGGAAGAGACGGCCAAAGCAAATGAAGCAAAGGAGGAAGAGGTTGTGGAAAGTGGAGAGAAGGAACATGAGATTACAGAAGGTGAAGTAAAGCACAAAGACACCAAAAGAGAACAGGCCAAGCAGCCTACTCTGGAAATTCTAGTTAGGCAGAGTTATCCCCAAAAGGTAAAGGACTCTCAGCTATATACATCTGTAGCAAGGCAAACAGAACAAGAGGTGTCAAGAGTCATCACCAGTCAAGGAACTGTCATAAAGTACCTGATGGATGGATCTACCCAGGTATGTTTAGTAGAATTCATTGACAGCAGTCTGCGTGTGTGATTACCCTTGAACTTGTGCTTGTCAACTGAGATGGAGAAGTGTCCGGTTTGTAGATGGAGTTAAGTAATCACTGATTTATGCCACCATGTCAAGACTAAAATGCTCTTGGCTTTGTTCAGAACTGGAACTTAAGGCACATATGGAGCTTTAATGAGGAAAATTTTAGGCATGCGAAGATTTTGGACAACTTTGGGGTTAGGAAATAGCTGAATAAGATTTTGAGAACTAAGAAAATTTTAGGCATGTGAAGATTTTGGACAACTTTGGGGTTGGGAAATAGCTGAATAAGATTTTGAGAACTACATTCCTGGATTTAAACATCTGAAGTGTGGGTTAGTTGGGCTTTGGGTATTTTTGGCAACAGAAAAGCACCCATGTATTTTTTTGTCATCTAAACAGTCATATGGGATCCAGAAAAGACCTGAACTCTTCTTCAGTCTTGCAGACACCTTTGGGTATCCTGAATTTTCATCAAAAAGACTTTATATTCCGAAGTACCTTCTTTGTTTACACATATTTAGGTTACCTAGAATTCTGATACCTTTTAGGTGCTATAGGCTAGATACTATCTTTGCAGATACTATAATCAATGTACAACCAACTGTCTTTTTAAAGTCTAAGACTCTGTGTGTAGTTAGCAAACAGACAAAAAGAGGAGTTACCTATTTTGACTTGGAAACTGTCAAAATAATTCCTTGTTTGCTCAAGTTTTTTTCTAAGTAGGCCACAACTCCTACTACGAGTTCTTTACATTCATTCATTACACTAGATCTTAAACCATTTAGCCAGGATTTCCAAGAAACATATCCATTTCGGAAGTATCCAAAGAAGCTAGCTGCTCTATCTCTATATATTCTCAGCATACTGTCTCCTGACAGAAGAATATAGATCTTGTGTGCCTAGCATGATTGTACTGTAGTCTTTGTATAAGCAGATTATGAGTGCGTCCTCTTTGATATCAACTTAATGTCTGTGACTCATCAAGAATGTATTCCACATAGCATTCAAAAAAGAAGAAATAGTTAAGAGTTACAGTGACTGTAAGATAATTGAGATGTTTCTGTATGTTGTCCATTTGTTTTCCACATTGTACCATCTTCTCCCTAGAACATCTGTACTGTATTTGTAAATGAACTCAGGGATGGTTGGGGTAATTCTAGGCTTTGCCTGCCACACAGGGAACATGCATATCAAGAGTTGAGTGTAATGGACAATAGATCTCAGAAATCAGCTATAATAAAATAAATAACCATGACTTCTTTTTGTTAGCTGTCTTGGTGGCTAAAAAATTAACAGCAATCCTAGACGTGTGGAATACCTGACTGCAGATCAATAGGGCGATACAGATGCATTACGACACACCAAAAAAAAAGTCATCAACATTTGACTACTTAAATAGTAAAAGAATAATCTTTACTGTTTACTTTTATAATGCCTATTTGTTACTAAACAGAATCCCCATTAATTATGTACATGAACTGCAGCAATTAGCAGTCCTTTGGGCTATGGGTAATGGGATGAAATTTAA
>NW_009612260.1:0-17039 GCF_000690535.1 Cariama cristata
TCCTGCTGGCCACACTATTTCTGATACACTATATATTTTGCTATATTATATATATGTATATCAATATATACTATATTATCCAAAAGAGTACAAGCAAATGTGCATCTGTTCTGGAATGCAGTGAATCCTTTCCCTTTTTAACAATTCTATGGTTTCACAATTGGTTTCACCATTGCTTTCTTTGCTTTTTAGATGTACAGTAAGAATTAAGAGGTTACATTCTCCCTCCCAGATGCTCTCATTCCCTGTATTACCAGCTATAGCTCACCTGATTTTGATTACAGCCATCAGGGTCATTCTTTATGCTTCTGAGGTAAAAAAGCAAGCTCAAGAAAATTAAGTCAAAAATGCCTATTAATGGAGAACAAGTCTGGAACGAAACCCCTTTCAACACATCTGCCAGAAAACATCTGAATGACAGACAGGACACAGTCACTCAGAGGAACCTAACACGTGCTCAGGAAACAAATGGTGTGTTAGCATTCCAAAAAAACAAAACTACAATCCTCAGTATAGAAATTCAAGAAACAAGGACAACTCGATTGCAAAACAATATCAAATCAAAGCAACTAGCAGAACCAGCAGAGAGAAGAGTCACAAAAGAACTAATAGTAGAAAAGACCTCTATAAACTATATGTGTGGGATTTGCTTATGAGAGTACCAGTTATTAAAGGAAGGGGGATGAGAAGTGCTAAGTAATCAGCCGTACAGAACTTATGCTGCAATGTAGCATGCCTTTAATCTCTGGCAACTGAAACACATTGCAGCATGCCTTTAATCTCTGGCAACTGAAACACGCAAAGATAGAAAACTACTTTACACACAGTTCAGCGATATAAACTGTCCAAGGAGAGAGCTACAAATGTACACACATTTTTACCTTGAGAGAAAGCCTTCCTCACTTTGTTCTGTGTCAGAAAGCAACAGAATAAAGTATGAAAGAACTGCCTTCTATATAGAAAAAAGATAGCAATTGTTTGTATTTATAGCACACCGTTGCTCCTGAAACATCTCAAAATCCTTTAAGTGACAGCTGTGTTCAGGGATCATTTCAGTTACTACTGAAGCAACATGCTACTCTAACAGGGCAGGGCAGCCCAAAAGTTGCTTTGTAATAAAACAACACTCTACATCATGAAAAAAATCATTCTCAACATTAGAACAGCCTCACAGTCACATGTGAAGTAGGGGAATTATTTCCTTTGCAGGCAGGAAACATGAGTTAGAAAGCAATGGAAACAGTCAAAGACCACAGAGTCAGGACTAGAGCTCAACAACTGCCTGTTTCCAGACCAATGAATCCTGCTTTCTACTCTTCACATCCTTACCCATTTCAGGTGAAGCTGCAGGCTACTGCTGCAGAACGCACCACCCATCTGTCATGTCATCTGGTACATCTCCAATTCTTTTCGTTCACAATCCTACTATCTGAGAAACTCTTGGGGCTGGAGTTCCCCAATGGGAACCTGGCAAAGCAGGAATTTGAATCTGTCTTATCAAGACCGATGTGATAGTCCTATCCACGCTGCTATGGTTGGCTTATTGGCAACAAACCAGCACAGCATAGTAGTTTTTTGCCAGTTTAGAAATCAAAGTCACCTTGCTAACCACAGAAGATACTGGGATACTAAAATTGCAGCCTAACTAAAGGTAAGGACTGCACTAGGACAGTGCTCTTAACGTTACATGAAAGCGTTCCCAAACTGCTGACTACGCTGTTTACCCTGGTGTTACAAGCAGGTGAAAGATTGCAGCAGAGCAATCCTGCAGTGTGCAATTCATACCATGAGTTACAAGCATCTTTTTGGAGCAGCGACAAGCTATGTAGTGTCTATAGCCTAAAAAGGCAGTAGCAGACTTCAAAGGAACTCTTCCTACTGCAGTACCATCCAGCTTAGGTGCTCATGTGCCTTTCCCTCATCTTCCTCAGGTTCCCGCAGAGGGAGTATTACAGACCTCACAAATAGTACATCAAATCCCATCTCTAAGGCTGATAGAGCACGCAGTGTATGACCACACAGCAGGGCTAGCAAGACTGCTGTAGTTTGTTCTGAGTATTCTTTTACCGTATCCCTGCTTTGGAGCTGGAATCGGCTATTCTCTGTGACTTACTGCGCAAAGACTTTATACCGCAGCAACATTTGCTTTCTTGCTTTTGTTCCTTTAGCACTGCGCAGAGTAGACAGCGAGCAACTTCATGCTTTTCTTGTGAACTGAGTAAGCAAGAACCCTTCTCCAACCACACTGAAAGCTGTTGCAACAGTGCTAAGAGTTTTCTGTCAGCAGTCTTGCCCACACCCAGAGCTCGGTCCTTTTCAGGGTGGTACAAAGCCACTATCAGTTCAAATTTACCAACACTTTGGAAAGAAAGAGTATGTGAATGGAAGCTTTTCTACAACAAGGTAATGCTGAGTACTGAGATACCTTGAGATTAGATGGCGAAGCAGGGTCAGAACTGTCAGTGTTCGCAGGCGGTTTTGCTTTGGGTAATGGCTGTTTTCTAGCTGTGTCCCTGATGCCCGAGTCAGCTGCCTCTCAGCCTCTGGGGCTTCTGTAGAAGGCCCTTTCGCCGTACCGTGGTGACTGAGACTTGACATTGCCAATCTGTAGAAACAAATTGAGAGTTAATGATTCAACCTCTAAAATACTTCAGCAAAGAACAAAATGAGAGAACGCGCAGAATTGGCTCACATGACTCTGTCCATTTTCCCTGGGACTTTTATGTGTGGTATTTAACGCAGTATCGCCTCCCCAGCCCACACCTTGCTGCCACGTAGTTCTTCGGTTACAGATAGCTTCTGCTCTCAGTCATACAGGTGAGAACTTATTACAGTCTGCCTTTCTCACACATTTAGAGTGCAATGCCTTTTTCTGGCGACAGAGAGAAAAAGTAACTAGACAAAACCTGCCTTTCTCCTTTGGAAAGTTTCAACAATAAGTAAAATGTTTTCTTTTCAAGACTGCTCACTCTTCTCAGAGTAAATAAAAAAATAACTCTCTTAAAGTAGAATAGAAAGCTAGCATAACACTGTTGGCACGTTAAATCCCTATTTTTTTTTCCTCTTGCAATTACAACAACACATCACACACAGGTGCACTGCAATGAGAATTATTTTGGGGGTTTTTTTGACCAAAGGAAAAAATCCCCAAAGATATAATTGACTTCAGAAATTTCTCCCAGAGCACCACTTCCTATTGAAAATTTAATATTTTCGGTGGAAACATAATTGTCTGAAAACAGAAATAGTTCTGTTAGGAAATCCTGCTGTATAGTAAAGACAGCTTAACTCTCAGTTCTCTGTTCTCCAGAGGCAAGATACCCAGCATGACTGCATATCTCATGATGCAGCCTGAGGCTGAAGTCGATCATCTGCGGCATGGGAATTCTCTGTCACAGTAGAAGGTGCTATGGGAGATACAGTCTAGCTGTGGAATTAGTCTGGCACCGCAAAAATACCAAATAATGAAGTTTTCTTTAGTGCCTATGAAGCGATCATTGCTGGAGAGTGCTGGCAAATGTTTTTGTCTAGATAGAGCTATTTTACAAGTGCCACGTTTCTAGAACGTGGCAGAAAGGGAGTGACTCTGGGCCAGGGCTGGCCTCTTGCCTCCGTGGCACACAGGGCAGGAAGAAATGCTGGTTCTGTAAATTTACCAAAACTTTAACGGTGTTTGCATATATGAGACACATCATTTGCTCTCTCAAGTCTTTAGACTCTCTTCCCCAGTAAATGCAGTCACGGATAATTTTATGTGCGGCACTAATTACAATATTATTAATTGCTAACAATGACAGTAATGTCTTTATTGCTGTAAATCCTTTTTTTATACACCTGAAGTAAGTATTTTAGCCTTTGAGGACCCAAGCTTTCAGAAAACATGATTTGCTCAAGTCTCCATTGCCGCAGTGCCTGTTCTTTCATTTATTTGTCTGCCTGTGTTCTCATGAATGAATTATGTCTTCAAGTCAGCTTTGTGCAGCCTATCTCTTCAAACCATGTATACCTGGCATAGTGTAAGCAACATTCCTGGACGCAAATTAGCTACTCTGTTATCAATGAATTATACACCACAAGTAAGTATTTTAGCCTTTGAGGACCCCAAGCTCTCAGAAAACATGATTTGCTCGAGTCTCCATTGCCGCAGTGCCTGTTCTTTCATTTATTTGTCTGCCTGTGTTCTCATGAATGAATTATGTCTTCAAGTCAGCTTTGTGCAGCCTATCTCTTCAAACCATGTATACCTGGCATAGTGTAAGCAACATTCCTGGACGCAAATTAGCTACTCTGTTATCAATGAAAGCTTACTGAAAGTGTGAGTCCAAGGTGCACCCAGGTAACATTAGGGCTGCTCAGCAGCAGAACGCATCCGGTAGCAAACTCTACCAAACATATACAAAGCACAACGAGAAGATCCAATTTTAAGGCAGAGGTCAGAAACACCCTGCTACAGGCTGGCAAGGTATTCCTGAAGTGACTTAGTCCCTTAAGTAATCAACAGCTCCTGTAGAGTCTATACATCCCATATATATGTCAGAGCATACACGTTTCCTTCCCTTAAAAAATCAGGACATAGGGGAAGCAAGGAAGGGGATAGTACACGTCCTTGTTATATCACCTTTGGGGTGGCTGGGACAATCCCGGTTCACCCAGTTTAAAAGGCTGAAGGATGAAACCTCCCTCCCTCCTATCTAAAGAGGAAAGTTAGGCACTTTAGAGGACTTCTTCATTAGGTGCTCACATAAAACTGGCTAGATCATACCTGTGTGCTTGCAGTAATCTGAGACGAAAGGCATCTGTTCTAAAAATACTTCATATTCACAGTGGATATTAGGAACTAATGCACAACCCCAGGCAGGCAGGTACCACTTTGCCTCTCCAACGGCCATCATCACAATGGAAAAGGGCAGCTCTTTAATATCTTACAGTAACTCTGCTTTGCAGGAGAGAGGGCAAGGCAAGGGATAAGATCCTTGGGTGCATCCACTAGAAATTCCAGTTGGACTTTAGGGTGGCAAAACGTAGCCACTTGGACTGGAGCTGTGAGAAGACTCCCAGATTAGCATGCTGAGCCGGATCAAAGGATCACGTTTCCCACATGGAACTGGCATTTCAGTCAACACTTCGGAGGCACAGCCACTGCGTTCAGTGCTCAGATCTGCTCTCAGGAATAAATACTTAACAATGACATTGCCAGGTCCAAGAAGAAAGCTTGCCAGTACCAGCAGGTCTGGTCCCTTTGCTAACGTGTCCATCGGAAAGATAAAGTGGGCATGGAGGATGGTGTAAATTAGATTCTTTTTAAACAATACCCCTAGGGCCAACTTGCCGCTTTAGGCGAGTTCATATTCTTGCTTTATTTAACAATTGATTCAGTAGAGAGCTAGCTCTCTTTGGCAGTCCTTGATTCTGATATAATTTTGATACAAGCAGCAAAACAGGGAGATAGGCTGCTGCAACTGTCATCCCATCACAACAGGCACATTAAAACAGCTAGTGAAGGGCAAATGAGCTATACTCTCCAAAGGTCTTGGTGGTAAGGTGGCCAGCAGATAATACACCATGAGACTAAGTGTTATAGTTTGCTTTTCTAATAAAAAAAAGATTTTATAAGGTATTAGAAATTGGGTATTTCACATACTTTGTTCAGAGGAAGTTCAACAAGAAGAAAAACACAGAAAGGACTGAAAGAAGATCTAGGTTTTGAAAAGGCCTCAATAGGACTGAAAAAAAAATAATCCTTTAACTCTGTATCCCCCTTTCTTCTACCTAAGCTTCTTAGAACTTCATCTGAACCCCTAACAAAGATGTATTTCTAACAAAAGCTGCAGGTTCAGTGGGCTGCTTTTCATTTATGCCATCTCGCCCTAATGATTCAATTCTGCTAACTTTGCTCATACATCCATTGCTGCGAGGGAAGAAACACGCATGAAGCCACAGATACCAAACTTCAGTGAAACGGCAGGTGATGGAACTTTGTTACTGTCAGGCTCCCATCAAATGTAAAGACCTTCCCCTTCCTTCTCTCACTGATCTCCTCAAGTGCTGCACGCGGCTGAGATTAAAGCCGTTTCCCTGGATTAATGAGCTCCACACACAGTGTTGCACAAAGGACTTACCCAAAGAACAATTAAAGCGCCCGGTCATTATCCCCCACATTCAAAATTTTTCAAAACAAAACAATTGAAAGCAAGTAAGAGCAAAGAGAACCACTCAATTACGTTTCTGAGTGAGCAGAGGAACGCCAGCTGGTACGTAGCAATCAGGAACTGTAATGATTGTTGTTACCTACTTGCAGGAATGAGGAAGAGGCAGAAATGCATCTGTTAACAACTAACTTTCTGGGCACTTATCAAATATTCTGGGTGGAGGGACTGATAGATTAGTTAGGGAAGACCAGGAATTTGAGAATGGAATTCTGAAAGTTTCTGCTTACTCTAGTGATCTCTGTGAAATACCAGACTGGAACAGGGAAGTGGAAACTCCTTGTTTTCATAGCTAACCTTGACATGTCATCTTTATTCATTGAGTTGTTTTATTGGTAAATGCCCCATTGTTTAAGAATACAAGCAGCGCACCTTCTAGAAACGTATTATGCCTGGGGACAGCAGCAACTTTGCTAGCTCCTGCAACGCGGAATTTCACATGCAAGACAGACAGCAATACCGTGTTTATTTGGGTCCCAACAGGAAACGCACCCTGGTAAATATTAGCCAAGACGTAGATGGGTTACCTTCACTGATTTAAACTGAAAGGACTTTAAGTGCTGTATTATATAACTCGCTTTATATAATCTCCTCTAGACCGCCTGTGATATACTCGCAGCATGCTTATACAGGAGGGGATTTTTCCTCCTGAGAAGCAAATCGACATGCTTCAGTTGCGTGTGGGAGCAAGGAAGATTTGTTGAAGGGAGAATTCCTTTGTCATTCTGCCTGAAGAAGGGTGTAATTCTTCTGCCTCTTTGATCTACTTGGGGGTAGCTTAAGCAGGGCTGGTAAAACAGCCTCTGAAGAGGGCATGTAAAATTTACAGAGGCAGGAAAACAATGGTCAAGTTGGGGATTTATTTTCAAGGTTCCAGTCTGATGACCATGCTGATTAGCTTGCTGTCATGTCTTCTATAATTATCTGTTGAATTGTATGTCCAGATCCTTGGTCAAATTTCCAGAAGTTTCCAGTGAAGCGGAATCAGACCGACCAGAATTGTGGTAGCAATTTATCATGACCCCTAGCATGAGAAGATGGGTAGATTAGAAACCAGAATTTTTCTTCAGATTTCTCCCTTTCACATCTGTTCACTAGGATTAGGAGCACATCTGCAGTAGCTCACCTGTGCCAAAGGCATGCGTGCTCAGCTTACGATGGACAGGGTGAGACATCCTGCCATGTTTTTGCACAATAGAGGTGTTAGAAGTTAAATACTGGAAAACTTATTTGAATAGTGTCTTGCACAAGAGCATTTTGTTTTTGCTCAAACTATGCATTAACATGAACATATTAGAAGTGAGTCAGGAAAGTAAAACTTGAGGATTGTTTAGAAAGCGACCTCATTCCCCGCTTCCTCAGTCATGTGCTTAAAGTTTAACCTTTGTCAGCTACATTCGCGACCAATAAATTCAACAGCAAAAGTTTAAAACGGTGAAAAGCTACATTACAACAAGAGTGACCTTCATTTCTTTCATCCTAATTTTAATGAGCAGAGGAGAAAGGTGATTTCAGTCTAAGTGCAGAAAGGCAACTGTATGAGACAGAAACAAATTCATTCTCAGGGCTGGTTGCACAAATAAGGACAACAAATAATGGAATTTACTGCTGGCTTTACAAAATGTAATTAATTTGTACTTAGACTCCATCACTGATAATTTAGTATTTTCCCTTTGCTACTGATTATCATATCTAAAGGTATTCTCTGGCCCCTGTAACTATGTCTAATGGAAGGATTTCTGGTTTAGCCAACTAAAACATTAGGCAGCTTCTCGATGTTAATCTAGATGCCTATAGAGTAAAGGAAAGAGACTTTGCCAAACAGCAGTTCCTTCCTTCATAAAACAACTGTGGTGACAAGACAAGCGGACCCTCAGAGCATGCATGTGCTTCCTTCACTGTCAGTTGGGAGTCAGCTGTACAACTGGCATAGGTAACTATCTAACATTTAAATGGGTGAAGTTGAATGAGACAAGTTTCACACTAAATAACTCGCATCAGTATATGTCTAATCCACTACACGTCCGTGGATTGTCCCCAGTCTGGGTCTATGAAATTAGAGCTTAAGGGAGCTAAACAACTCTTGCCACAGATATTTAAGCACATTATTACCCCCTGAAATCAAGTGGAATTTGAGCAGTCCATTTGACAACAATTTGAGCGTAAGCAGTTTGCTCCTAGCCAAAAAGGAAGCCTGGGTGGGACAGTGATATGACACAGGGTTTCAGGCAAGTGTTGTAGCATCTTTAGCTTGCCTCTGAAAAAAAAAAAAACAACATTCCTAAGGGTCACTTTAGTGTCAGCTTCTATTGGGAAGGGTAAGGCAGCAGTAAAGTAAGAGTAGCAAACAACTACAAAGCCCCCAACATCTCCTGATCCGAGATGCACTCTTCAAGTCTAGGTCCTTCTAAAGAAAACATCATCCACGGCAGCTGCAGGTCCCCAAAACATTCAGGTCTCTGCGTGGCTGGGGATACTATGTCCTTAGAGACACAGTAAGAGTAGAGACTTTATGTGAGTCAGCAGTGAGAATATTTGCCCCTCAAGTTCTTCATTTATTTCAGCTGGTTTTAAGCTGAAGCATTGTGCCCCCAAGAAACGCCATTACAGTACACAGTTAAATTCAGCTATGCGAGAAGAACGTTGTTTAACAAAGGCTAAATAAATAGGCACACAAGGGTACACTGTCAGGGTGGGTTAGCACTGTGCCCTAACACATCCTCTCTGGCAACAAAACATTTCATGCTTGAAGGGTGATCAACTCTGAAATAATTATTGCTGAGAACATTCCTAAGTTTTGGGTCAAAATCAGATCCCAGATTTATGAACATAGCAGGCAATCGCTGACTCTGCAGCGGACCAACCTCTCCCCAAGCCTGCATGTCTGAGTAACTCCAAGACTGGGAATTTTCCAAGTGCAGGCTGATTCAAATTCCAGTTTGAACACATCTGCAGCACTTTCTCCATCGATGACTCTTATTCCCTGGGTCTCTTGTTAACAGAGCCAATCATAAAGGACAAAATTAACAGGGATGCAGAGCTACACTTTCATTTAAGAAAGGATTTCCAAATCTGATCCTTTAGTCTTAGCATCACCTTTGTGGTAAATAAACACCCAAATTCTCCTGCTGCTGAAATTTAATCTTTTCTTTTATTCTCACCTAAAAGTCCTATTTGAGACGCTTTTGTGATTCCAGAGTTTGAAAATCACACCTTCAAACCCAATCTATAACTATGCTAAAAACAACTGCATATCTGGCTTAATTATGCCTTCTGCATGTACTCTCATTTCTTCCCAAATTCACTATCCACATCACAGCCAGGGTCTCCCGATGCCGGTGTGCATACACACACAATTGCACAGACAGGCCCCACTTCATCCTCAAAAAGGCAGAGAGAGCTCCTCAAAACCCAGCCACTCCCCACCACCGTGGACACATGTTGGGAAAACGGGAGTTACCTGCTCCTCTATACCTCCACTTATTCAACTAAGCAGAGGATAATATTAACAGTTGACTGACTCAAAGTTTACTGAGCAAGCCAAAATGATTATTTTTTGCTGGAATGCTCCTTAGGCAAGAAACTGCTCGTTTCCTCGTATACTTACTGGAACTTTTCCTCAACAGCTGAGGGAAAACATGCAAATTAGAGAACTTTTTCCTAAACAAGTGTCTTGAGACTTTGTCAGAATTTACTTCTCGCCTGCAGGTATAAACGAAACTTGCATTACTCAATGTTTATTATTTTTTACTCTCCAGAACACTATCAGCAGAGGGAATGTTCAACTACCTCCGGAAACGCTTTACCAGCCACATCAGAGAACGTAGCCGGCGAAGAGCAAGGCTCGTCTCTAAAGATGGAAGGTGTAACATCGAGTTTGGCAATGTAGAACAGTCAAGGTTTGTCTTTTTGATTGATATATGGACAACTATCCTGGATCTCAGATGGCGATACAAAATGACTATCTTCATTTCAGCATTCTTAGGTAGCTGGTTTCTATTTGGTCTCCTCTGGTATGTTGTGGCATACATACACAAAGATCTTCCGGAATTCAATCCCTCCATAAATCACACTCCCTGTGTTGAGAATATCAACGGCCTGACTTCAGCTTTCCTGTTCTCCTTGGAGACCCAGGTAACCATCGGCTATGGCTTCAGATGTGTCACCGAACAATGTGCCACCGCCATTTTCCTGCTCATCTTCCAGTCTATCTTGGGGGTAATCATCAATTCTTTCATGTGTGGTGCCATCTTGGCCAAGATATCGAGGTCCAAAAACCGGGCTAAGACCATCACCTTCAGCAAGAATGCTGTCATCAGCAAACGTGGTGGGAAGCTCTGCCTCCTTATTCGGGTGGCAAACCTCAGGAAGAGTCTGCTGATCGGGAGTCACATCTACGGAAAACTTCTGAAGACCACCATCACCCCAGAAGGAGAGACAATCATTTTGGACCAGGTCAACATAGAATTTGTAGTTGATGCTGGCAATGAGAATCTCTTCTTCATTTCCCCATTAACTATTTATCATATCATAGATAAGAACAGCCCTTTCTTCCACATGGCAGCAGAAACCATTCTGCAGCAAGACTTTGAATTGGTGGTATTTTTAGATGGCACTGTTGAAGCCACTAGCGCTACCTGTCAAGTGAGGACATCCTACATCCCAGAAGAGGTGCTCTGGGGTTATCGCTTTGCTCCCATTGTGTCCAAGACGAAAGAAGGGAAATACAGAGTAGACTTCCAGAACTTCAGCAAGACAGTGGCTGTGGAGACTCCCCACTGCGCCTTCTGTCTCTACAATGAGAAAGAAGCTAAAGCCAAGGAGAAGAAAGGTTATGACAATCCTGGTTTTGTCTTCTCAGAAGTTAGTGAGACCACTGACACAAAAATGTAGTTCAGACATGCACGGGACTGTATCTTTTTTCATCATGAATTCAATCTTGAGAGGATCAATAACTTAGTAAAACAAAAAAGAAACACAGGCTTGTTTTTACTCTAAACCAGCATTTATCTTCTCAAAAGCCTGAAATCAAAGAGGAACAAAATACCAGTGATCTCCAGAACACTATTTAACTACACTGTATGTATATTTCATAGAATTTATATTTTTATACCTATAGGACATTTTATAAAGCTGCTATGTTGGAACGTCCAACCCACTTAAGTTCCCAGAGGCATGCAAGTCAGTTAAAAAGCCTGAAAAGAGGGACAGAAAAATTAGGACACGTTAAAGATACACAGCTGTTGGAATGAGAACATGAAAAGGGGAGACAGAAGGCAAAGCTAAAGAAACCTAAGGGATTTAGGAGTCAAAACCTCAAAAAAATTGTATGTTTCTGGTTGCCAGAGTCCTCTGTGAAAGCAGACACTCTGGCTCTGGAACACTTGAGCACTTTTGAACATTTTGAAACAATTCCTTCTTTCTTTGAGGCTGGTACATCTATGGAGATGGAGCAGTAAGAGATGGTACATGCTTAGGAAGCTAGAAAAGACAAAGCTGAGGCCATCCTGCAGCATCTAGAACTCTGTAAGGTACAACTTCTCTCCAGTGAAAGCCTTTGATTCCTTTCAGGGAAAAATACCCAAATGGAAATGAAAAGTGAAAAAAAACAAGGAAAAGCAGAGACCCACTATGGGAGAAGAGGAATTTTGCAGCTTATTCCTAACCCTTCAGATACTCTTCTCCACTCCCCCAGGAGCTGGCTAACTGTGAAATTAGGAAACATCCGAAGACAACTGTCCAGAAAGAAGGTGAGCCACAGCGGGGAGATGAAGAACACATTGCTTCACACCTGGCAGAAAAGCAATCCACTGGGAGAAGAGAGGAAATTCCCAGCCCTAGATGTATCCTTCAAAAAAATCCACAATGCCAACAGAGATTATCTTTTCCTTTGAAGCATGAAGGTCTTATTAAAACAAAAATACAGCATAGGAGCCTCTCACCAACAACGGGCTTCAGATTTAGTTCCAAACTGTTCATCTCACCACAGCAAAATGTGCATCCCTACAGGAAACAAGTTCTGCTCAGTGGTAGCTAAGTAGTGGTGAATATTTTCCAGGTATGATTATAGACATTGAAGTTTCAGATGCAACAAGAAGCTTCAGTAACTTTTTGCTGAATCTCTACTTCCTTACAGCTTCCTCCCCCCCCAGCTCTTTTCCTGACAGTTCAAGTGGCAGATCAGAGATTTTTCGGGGGAACTCTTCCCAGTGATGTAATTCAGCTCATCTATCTTCAACACTGTGGTCAAATGGAAGCATCTTTTTAAAAGCTGCTGGACTGAGCAGTTTTAAAAGAAGGGGAGAATTAAGCAGGTCAAATGATGACAAGACAAAGTCATTTTGCAAATTAACATAATGTGAGTATGGAAATCAAACTCTGGGAACCAAGAGTGTTCAAGGTCTCAGTCCTCGTGTGGTATCAACTCCTTTGTTGTTCAGAACAAATCACTTCAGTATGTATCTCAGATTTGCCATCTGTAACACGGGACATAAAGTACTTACGCTGTACAAAGAACAATGTTATGAACAATTATGTCACTAAAGCACTTTAAAAGCCAATTCTCAATGGTCTCGATCTTTCCTCTCTTCAAAGCACCACTGTTACACTCTTCTTCACTTCTGGAAAGGTCAGCGCAGAAAGTTCTGTTCTCATCACCTATCAGAATTAATAAAAATAGCTGCACTATAGCTAGAACTATGGAATGCTAGAACCACCAGCCAAAACCTTCAAGGCAATTCACAGCTATCACCCAGTACTTTAAGTGCACTGTTTTTGCAACCTCGCAAAATAACATTGTCAACCGTAAAAATACTTTTACAGTCCCAACACCACAGCATCTGAGCCCCTCCATTCATTAGTGCATCTCAGATTGTCTGCTTGGAATGAGAGTTGGTTTATCCTCCATTCTGAATAGCACACCAAAGCACCAACAGCGAGCGATTAGCAGCCATCCCCAGAAATCTAGGAGGGAGCAGGGAAGTGAAACGAAGTCTCAAGAGTCCCAGGCTTGTCTGAACCAAAAGGCTGCTGTGCCGCTCGGTCCTTCCAGAGTTGCTGCTACATTTCCTTTACAGGCTTCCTGTTCAGTTGCCCTGTGTGTAATTTCCCTAGAAAGCGGTACTGTCAGTATTCAAGACTTACAAATTATACCTCTTACCCCTGGGAGATGAGATGCACCAAGATGCCCTTAATAGTAGATAGTCCTCACTGTACAAAAAGAGCAAGTCAATAGGAAATCCATTGAAAAGGTCAAACCCAGCTGTGCAATGAGGAGACCGGAAAGATCCCTATTTTCTTTAAGTAAAGCTGGTTTGGGACCTTAGTGCTAGGGGGAAATAAAAGTAATCAAATGCTACTCCAGGTCCTGTCCAAGAGGTGGTGTACATCTGCCAAAGTCTGAGGGTCCCTAAACAATGCACTTTCAGGCACTGCCCTTGGAAAGCCATCTCAAAATCCTAAACCTCCAAGTTCTTCATGACACAGCTTTTTAACCTTTTGCCCTATGTCTCTACAGCACAAGCACGAGGAGGCGTTATGTCTAGAAGTATTAAGTGCTGCCACAACTCAAATAGAAGATACCTGATGTCACTGCAAGGATGATTACCTGTTGTTCCCTCTATTCTGCCTCAAAAAGCTAGCTATGCTGCCCACAGTAAGGGAAGGGTGATTGTGTTATTTTGCACGTTTTGGTGTTCCAGAAGGGCCACTGGCCACTGCACAAACAGAGATGATATGAGGGGACATACCCAAAGTTCACAGGGCCAAGGTTGAGCTATTAAGCTTCGAGGGGGATCATACCGGGACCTAAATGAGAATCTCGGAATGAAAACCTCCTGCCACCATCCTCCTGCTGATTGTCACTTCAGGAAACCCTACCAGTCCCCGCCTGCCAGCCCTGCACCAAGCAGGAGATAGAGCACTGTAGTCAGGGCCCAGCAGCAGGAGAACAATGAGTGGAATTTCCTCTTTCTGTCCAGAGAGGGCCGTTTGTCACCGGAGAGATAAAGGCCCAGGGCAGGGAAAAAGGGTTATCGGGAGACATGCTGCACACAGTGCCACTCAGGACAGGCTCCATAGGAAATCTATTTTGGGGGCTGTCACCCCTACTGCCATTAAAAGAAAGTTCAGTTAAGAGGATGAAAATAAATTTAATCTTACTGAGCAGAAGTGGCTGAAGGGAACCACAGACCCGATACTGGAAAACAAAGACTAGTTTCTTTACCCGTGACACTGTTTCATTTTTACATCACCATAGCGCTCTTCTCAAGCCTTATGGTTCTTTTCTCCCTCCCTCACTGTCCATCCAGTCTGCAGGCTGCCCATACGATGGCAGCAACTATTCTGAAGGGAACCACAGACCCGATACTGGAAAACAAAGACTTGTTTCTTTACCCGTGATACTGTTTCATTTTTACATCACCATAGCACTCTTCAAGCCTTATGGTTCTGTTCTCCCTCCCTGGCTGTCCATCCAGTCTGCAGGCTGCCCATACGATGGCAGCAACTATTAGTCCTTTCCACAAAGTGGAACATGCTATGGAGGCCAACAGCCCAGCTAATGCCAAGCACAGGACTGAAGAGAAAGTCCTGTCTCTTCAGGAGAAGAAATCAGACCATGTACTTATTGCTGGATTAAGGCGTAAAGAACTTAGCCGTGAAAGTGTTAGCTAAGCAGCTAGGCCTGGGAATAATGTGTCTGCACTAAACTTAATTTATCTTCTCATTTCACAAACAACATGTTTCTTCTACTGTATTTATTTTAAACATTCATTCAAGCTGTGCATAATATTTCAATCATTTTGAAATAGATTTACCCTCCTGCTGGCAAATGAATAAGGCATCCTGCTGACTGCTGGAGAAAGAGCCATGAATTAAAATAACTGCTTTTAGTAAACTGACATGTGCTAGTTAGCTGCCTCCACACACTCTTCAGTAGTGACTGGTGAAAAGAGATCCCTTAATAATAATAATAAAAAACCAGACCCTGGCAAACTGTTTAGATGCTCATACTGATGTGCACTGTTGGAATGTGCCAGGCCACTGCTAACTAGCTCACAGCGACTGCCTGGATAACTTCTGCGTGTACACGCTTCCTTGTAAACTCAACTGCTCGCCCATAAACAAGTCAGCAGCGTGCAAAGCCCTGACACAAGTGAGAGCAGCTGAGGCGGCGTATCCTCTTTCCTCTCCCCAGGCAGCAAACTGATGTGGTTAGACTCATGCAAATTCAGCTGAGAAGAGCCTTTATTTCCCCTTCCCTTTTATTTTTGCCCCCTTCGATTCACCCCCGCCTTGAACTGTCATGGTGCTGGCCCAGTTCCTGTTCCCCACACAAGCAGGGAGAAACCACAGCACAACGCAAGGAATGTGAGCAGAGCCCCTGCCGCGGCGCGGACAGCGGAAAGCTGAGGAAGTTCCCAAATCCTCTGGCGAATCCGTGCCTACAGCTTCTTGCTGAAGCCTTGGGAACCTCTGTGACAACACCGTCATTGGCCCTAAATCACACACAACGCTGCAACGATGTCACTAGAATAAGAGTGAGGAAGGCTTAAAGCCCTCTCTCCATGGCTGCTAGAATACACAATATGTTTCCTGAGGCCAAGTTGACATTCTTGTGGTGGAAGCATCTGCCTGGGGAAGCTTACAACTTGAACAAACTGACTGCTGCACAAAACGGGCATAAATTCTCCCTGCTCCAGGGAGGTGGACAAGCAAGGGGAGGCTGGAAATGAGACAATCCCACTTTGCGTCTCGATTTGCATGCTGCTAGCCAAACCGAAGCACAGAAAGTATTGAAGCCCTTGCTCTCCTGAGTGACCGCATCCCAAGCAACCTCTGCAGAGACAAAGTCACCGCATTATTCTGTTATGACAACTCACCACAGAGGCAGGTTAGGATGCTAGAGACCACGCAGGGGTGCTGCCAGAGGGATCCGAGCGAGCCCCTACGTGTCTTCTGTCTTGCCGCCGCTGGATGGCGCCCCTTACCTCCAGATCACCCGCCCAGCCAGCTCCCCCCCCCTGCACACCCGCAGCAACCTGCACAGCGCGGACGATGGCAATCTCGACAGCGCCGAGCAAGGCTTTATTGGGGCTGTTCCTTATTTTATTACCCAAAGTTGAATGCATTTAGTGACTTGGTTTTGGCATGAGCTCCGCTAGCTGGATATATTTAGCCACTTCACAGAAGTGCTGGGAGACGGAATTCAGTGCAATGAATGCAGAGGTGATGTGTAAGTGGCGGGCTGGGGGCTGTAAACGTCACATCTGCAGGGGCATCTAAAGCACCCGTAACAGAGTCCGCAGGAGGTGGGGAGGGTTAGAAACAGCGAGGCTGGCGCTGGAGAGACCTATATTCCATACGCAACGCGGTTCTGTAACTTCAAGCAAGTCACCGCTCCCTGCTTTGAGCCTCAGTTTCCCCAGCTGTTAAAAAAAAACCCCACCACCACAGGCCACCTCGGGAAAGCTTCGCGTTCTAGCCCTACGTTAGTGTTGCACCGGTGCCCAAAAGCGCCCGTTCAGCTGAAGCCCCCCTCCGATTCGGAGGCGCTGCGGGTGCAGCACAGGGCCTACAGAACCTCACGCGAACCGTAGCAGTGCGTGTAAAACCACCGTATCACTCGAGCTCCACACCCGGGTCCCTTTGCGCCCCTGTGCCGGGAGCTCTGCAGACACCGCCAAAGGGTCCTGAGCCCACCAGTCCCCACAGGGCTACTCCCCCAAAAACCCCGAGAGGGCAGGCCCCCACCCGCCCAGGGCCGTGCCAGGTTTCCACACACGCCGGACCCCAGGCGGACTCACTCACCCCCCCAGCACACACACACACCCC
>NW_009612261.1:0-11734 GCF_000690535.1 Cariama cristata
ATTGGCTTTCTTGGCCATGAGGGCACATTACTGGTTCATGGGCAACCTGTTGTCCCCCAGGACTCCCAGGTCCTTCTCTGTCAGGCTGCTCTCCAGCAGGTGAACCCCCAGCCTGTACTGGTACGTGGGGTTATTCCTCCCTAGGTGCAGGACCCTACACTTGTCCTTGTTGAACTTCATCAGGTTCCTCTCCGCCCAACTCTCCAGCCTGTCCAGGTCTCGCTGAATGGCAGTGCAGCCTTATGGTGTATCAGCCCCTTCTCCCAGTTTTGTGTCATCAGCGAACTTGCTGAGGGTATGCTCCGTCCCTTCATCCAGGTCATTAAACAAGACCAGACCCAGAACTGACCCCTGGGGAACACCACCAGCTACAGGCCTCCAACCAGACTCTGCACTGTTGACCACAACCCTCTGGGCTCTGCCATCCAGCCAGTTCTCAATGAAAGTATTCCCTTTTTAAAAATTTCCACACAGTGATATTCAGTCAAGTATTAACCATTCTACTATTGTGACGATACGCATCTTAGATGAAATCGTCACTGACAAAATTTTTACCCTACCCACAGGCCTAGGTTTTCACTTAAGTTGCAACAAGTTAAATAGAATTCTTCATTATGCAGCATAAATTAGTTACCTCCAGAGTATGGAACAAACCCAGGATGTAGCAGGCAGGTTTGCTCTAGGGAGAAGTGTTGGGTTTTCTTTAACCCAGGATTGTATCAGCGATCCTGTTTACCAGTGGAGTCCACACATAGTTACATCTGCACAGCTGAAAAGATAATGAACCACAGCAAGGGAACAAGCCTCTGGGAAAAAAGGAAGATTTTAAAGATTAAAGCTAGCTCACCATGAGACTGTGTCCTGACAATAGGCTCAATGCGTTGTATTTTTTCCTCCCATTTGCCTTAGAGACAACTGGTTAAAAACATGCATACAAAAGATTTATCTTTTTGCAATAAACTAAAATAAAATGCCGCTCCTTCTCTAGACTTCAAAATACTTTAGCACCCGCTAAACATTAAACAAGCTCCCATCAGTCAGTGGAAAGTCTTTTAGTAATGCTAATGAGCTTTGTACCAAAACCAATAAAGGTTCCTGTCATTATCACCTGTTATCACCTTATATTTAGAGAGCTACATTCACACATTCATAATACAAGTGTAATTAGCTGCTAGACTTCTTTACGATCAACATCACCTTTAGGGAATGATAAGAAATCTGATTTGATTAACTTGGTGTTTTTTTAATCTCTCCCCCATTCTTGTTCTTTTTTTTTTTTTTTTTGTAATTCATTTAATCAAAGACATATGACTAAAAATTACATGGAAATGCTAAGGTTTCTGTCCAGTATCATGTTTGCCATTGGCCTTGTTGGAAAAGGGCATTGATTCCACCATGTGTTGTTGCTATCCACTTTTTCAACAACAGGTAGTAATTTCATCCCTTGCTGCCTGTACCTGAATAACCAGCTTTCCAACAATTGAACTTCTGTTGGAGATAAATTGGAAGAATTAGCCTTTAGTGCAAATGTTGCCCTTCTGGGGAATATTACATCTATGTCCTTAGCATAGCTAGACAGAAAAGCAAGCATCCAGCAGAAGAAATTTTTGCAAAGGTACGGGCTACCAAAATCAGACCAAATGCTGCAGCAAACGCAGTTTAAATCATTGTCTTAGCAGTGCGGGGGAGCTCTGGTTTGGGTTTATTTTTTTAATAAAAACTTATCAATGAAGAATAAAAAAGCGCAGGATGGTGAACAATGCTGTTGGATATTAGCTATCAAAGAATAATTTTTTTTCCCACCTCTGAGGGACTGTGACTGTGAGCAACCCATACTGGGGCAGGGACGCAAGGACCAAGGGACGATGCACATTGGGGCAGAGAAAAACCAGTTTGAAGGGCAGAGGGAAACAGAGAGAAAGTGTGACACACAGTCTCCAGCCTCCTCCACTGCCTCACCAAAGGGACTGGGAGGCACTGGGTGGAACACCCAGCAAAAGGGAGGTCAGGCCACGATGGTGGAGGAGAGGTGTTGGAATGAAATTGAGCTGGGGAGGGGAGATGGGTTTCTTTCCCAAGGTGTTGTCTCTCATAACCTGAATCAGCAATGAAAAGTCTCTGTTAACCAGCAATAACTAGCAAAATTAGGTAAAATTCCAAGCTGAGCTACTTTCACCTGCAACAATGGGTAACATAGATATCCTGCCTGTATCTACCTACCAGCTAGATACCAATCCTGTACGACTTTTACAGCTTGAGGCAAGTTTTTATTGCATTTCTTGCCCATTTCCCATGACTACCATTATCACCTGAGAGGCACCAGACTTCTGTTCACGTTCCACTCAAATGAAAAAGAGCCTGAAGTACCGAATTCAGGCTAGGTGTAAAGAGCTAGCTGTAAAGAGCTGGGGTTTTCCTCTCCTGGTGTGGTCAGGTCACCAGAACAAGCTGCAGCTGATCTTCTGCCGTACCATTCTCCTTGCTATTAGAGATCTCTTAAATTATGGTTTCTATCACCTGACCGTACAGGGAAAAGAAAGTCACTTCAAAAATCTGAAAATGATACAGACTAACTAAACTGCCACTTCTAACATGCTATTTTGCTGATGAATACAGAACTAAAGCAGTACATATAAATTCTAAGTGGGAAAGAAGCTATCTATCTTACTTCACCAGTATTTTGGGATAAAGACAGTTCCATACAATCTTCAAATCACTAATACCACAATCTTTTGATAATTTCTTTTTTTAAATCTTATACCATGAGTTTATGTCTGAATGCTCATTTCTTTGAAACATAGTAGAATGTCAACATGTAAAGATAATAACAGAAGCCAGCTCTTGGACAACTACATAAGACAAAATACATCATCACACCTCTCAGAAATTGCATTTTCACTTGTTTTTCTGGGCTTAGATTTTTGTCATGTATTTGGGTCTAGAAATATGAGACTGTAACCATAATAATTAAAAAAATGAAAACAGCTGAAACTTGAAAGCACTATAGGATTGACTGTCAGTGAGAATGAAAACCAGAGTGTGCTATTTTTATTTCATATATAATTTTGCGTTCAGAAACCAACTTGCCTAATTTATCAGCCCAACAATCATTAGGGATTTAAGAGAATTCTGTAGCGCAGTTGCATATTTGTCGTGTGTACATTTTGCTGTCAACCTACAAGTACCTGTAACTGAAGCAACACACAGCTACCAAATGCCTTTGTGGCCCTAGACATAAACTCCTGGGAGCTGGTAAGCACTGACATGAAGGAAAACCCCAATTTTAGAGGAACTTCTTCCACTTTTCATACTAAACATACCCTAACCATATGCCTGGTAGGACGACAGGTACTGCATATTCATCTTATGACTGCCTTCTGAAAGTTCAGGATCTGGTCAAGATGTGTTTACTATGAGAAGTACAGTTGTGTGGTGAGTACTCAGAAACCATCCTTTACCCGGAGCCACTGAGAACATGATCAAGTTCAGCATAAAAGTTTGCGATTATTATGTACTAGAGTTGCATTTGGATGAAGTCTGCATCATTCCCAAAGGTTCATTATCAGTTTTACTTTCATCTTAGAACCAGCTCCTTCCTCTCCCATGGCAGTACTCGAGACCTATTTATAAAAGAAACAGTTTGACACATCACACAGGGATAATGAAAGCTCGCTCACATGTGTGAGGATCTCTGATAATGAATTAATTCTACATAAAAATATTTACTCAAAGTGACTTAAAGTCACTACCATACAAGAGGGATTTTGACTACTTCCCTTAAAAATTTCAGCCATTCCCTCTCCCCTCCCCTCCTCCCAACTCTTTAGAAAGTATTTACGATTACAGCATATATAGTCTAAGAAATCTTCATTATCAAAAACCCAAATCATACACTAGATAAAATTCAGAAGCAAAGTTAAAATAAGAGACCAGGGAAGACGAAGAAATTGTAATGGAAACTCAGACTGTAAAAAATTGGAGTCTTTTCCTCTTGGTTGCAGAAATGATAATTCTATTATATTTGTCATAGGCAGGAGGGGAGGGGGAGGTAAAGTACTTTGATAGTAGCTAAGTATAGTGCCAGATTCAAAATCCATGAAGATAACACTGCTGCATTTGAAAAAATGAAAACTTCAGTTTCATACCCCACAATACTGATGTTCAATGTTACAGCTGAGTTAACTTTAAATGTATTTTTATCCACATCATACCTTATTATTTCTTTGCCAGAGTTGTTCTCTTTTTGAATAAAAAAGTCAGGTTTTTCACTATAGCTTATAAAAGAACATCAGTGATTAAAAAAATAGGCTTTAAAAGTAGAATTCACAAGATAACAGTTAGCTGAATGTTTTAAAGGACTGCCCTGGTGACTTCAGCGATAAAACTCTGCCTATGTCATTTTATTTAAGGCTTACTATTACAATCAGAAGATCAAATTGTAAAAATAAAACTTTAAAAAAAGTGAAAGATCGTTAAATTTTTAAGACAAACATTGGTAAATGTGGCCTGGGAGAAATTTTGCATCAGAGGAATGTTTTGGTGCCTTTTGAGGGTTTAATAGAAATATTAGGGATAGGGTTAAAATAGAGAGGAAGAGAAAGCCAGGATCTCCAGCTGCAGCAGCCCCAGCAAGTGTCTGCCAAAACCTAGCGTGAGCTGCAAAAACGTTTTTTCCAGCAGAAAATCTGTGGTTACTGTAAGGTAGAGAAGAAGAAAGAGGTTAGATCTGCAGGGGCTGGCAAACAGCTGCCCAGGTAGAAAGCAGGCTGCAAAGGGACCTGTCCTGGGAGATGGTTTGCATCAGGGCCATGCCTCCAGGGCTCTGCAGGCTTTTTAGGATTGTTTTGAGGTTGTGGGTTAAGGCAAAGAGAAAGCCTAGATTTTCCTGTGGGTGAGGCTATCAAGTGCCTGTCCTCTTAGGTGTATGCTTCCATTGCTTCTGAGCTGGGGGCAGCTTTTCTTCACTTATTGACGTGGGCGGGTATGGGTCTGAGTTTGTTTAAGGTAAGGTTGTTCTCATGTTTCATCAGGTCAAGCACAGCTACATCAGCTGTGCTCTCAGGACAGCCCCGTCATCACTATCTTGGTGAACTTGACCTTTTCCTCTGATGTCCTCCAGTGTTCAGCTGTCAACGAAAAAAGGCCACTGGCTATTTGACTTATTCATCCATCTATTTTGCATTTTTAGCAGTTTAACTCATTGCCTTTGGTTATTTCACTCTACAAATTTTGTTCTAGGAAAGAAATAGAAAGGGGGTTAGGAAGCCCTATTTGTGCTTTGCAGTTAAATTCTCATTACTTATAGTGGCATCAATCTGGTATGTTAAGTAAAAAAGTGAAGTTATACAGTGAGTAATGGTACAAAATATTTCACGTCTCCTGAATCATAGCAAATGACAAGGTGTTTCCAACGGTTCTTAAATCAAATCTCCTCTGTCCTGTGAGACATCTTAATCTTTATTGTTATCACACCACCTATTAATTGGTTCAGTACCATTAAGAAACAGCACTACTGGAAGATCTCCAGGCATTACGAACCTAAGAGCAATTGTGCTTGTTACGCCCTGGCTCTTTCCGACACTGTAATTCCCTTTCTGCCTCTTCCCAGGGTTCACCTTGCTCTGAGCTAGATGCTACACAAGTACTTCCTTCAGGGTAACCATGGGAACCGAACTCAGAGCATCGTATGGGATGCAAAGGCTTGACCAATGTTTTTTACTTACAACGATGCTTTGTTTTAAGGATCCAGGCCTATTAGTACAAAGATTTTTACAGATTAGTGCTTCCCCTACCTGAAAAACATAGTGAAGGTCAGCTGTTGTAAATATTAATTCTGCATTTCAAGCAGAGATTTATAGTTCTGCATAGAAAACTGTCCTTTTCAGTGAATAACTGCAGCGATAAGAAAGTAACACCATCTGTCATGAACGCTGAATTCTTAGTAGTCCCATGACTAATTTAAACAATGCATCCATGAAACTGGAAATCTTGAGTTCTCTTTCTGTGTAACCCACTGGTTGTTAATATCGTTCAAGTCAGTCAAACCACCTGTGCCTCCGCCTCTGTGCATTAACCTACACCAAGTACGTAAATACCTGGTTGCTGAGCCATTTCATTCATTCAAGTTTGTTAAGCTGATTTCCCAGACAGAGGTAGTACAGAAAACCTTAATATTAAAAGTTACGATTGGTCTTAGTGAGACGGCATGGCCAAGACAACTTGAACATAAAAACCCTGTAAACTACAAAGCCTCCTGAGTAGACAAAACTGAACTGGATATCCAAGAAAAACATGGTATCATCTGAGATTTTTTCCATATTCTTTGTTTTGTTTGGACCATAAACATTCTGAGCAGAGCTTCTTCCTCCATTTGAGCTTCTGCTGCTTGACTGGTAAAAATATTTACTTTGTTTCGGTTTTTTTTCTGTTTAGAAGAAGTTTTATTGATATTCAGTCTTTTGAGAAGGACTCAGGACTACTGACTAGGCTGCATTTTAGTCACTGACCCACTTTTAACACAATAATTTACCCTCCTCTTTGTTTGTACCTTGGCCCTAACCCTCTCTCCACCTCCCATACCTTTCCTCACTAATAAACAATTACTCTCAGACCTGCACACAGTAACTCTGTATGTACTCCTGGTGACATCCATGCTGAGTAACGTAGTAGTCTAAAGCTCTGATGGGTGGAAATAAATCCCAGATTTCTTTTTCCCTCAAACAATACTGCCGTACCACACTAGGATATACCAGCAAGTTTAATGGATCCCTGACTCTTCAACTCTTCTGACTGACTGGACACACAAAGCATTCACTCTCAAACAAAAACAGCATCCGTAATGACCCAATCTAGAGGAATCTTACTATAATTTTTACTTGCTAAGGCTCTAGTAATAGTCATCTGTCACTCTTTCAACAAGGATTACTCAGATGCTTTCACCAACACAAGTAGAATATATCTAGTGAAGTCTGAGGTCAATTAGGAAAATTTCAAATTTATCTGCATCATTCCTTTCTTTTTTCCAGCAAATGCTTAACTTGGAAAACATGACATGTAATGTAGACACGTCTACAGTAACATAAAGTATTCTCTTGCTAGGACCACAAACCATATATTCTGAACTGTGCTAAAATCCTCCTTCTACTCTGTAAAAAAGATAAAGCTAAAATTTTCAAATAGCCTTATATCACTCTATATTTATTGCACAGCTTTTTATAATTCTTGATGCTGTTACAATGTCAAGGCTAATTTCTTACAGGCCAGTAGCTGTCAAGCTTGTATTTACTTTGATTCTAACGCTGCCTTCTAACCAAGAAGACAAATCAAGGTTCATAGGACAAAGTTAAGAAATCAGGCAGCAAGTAATTCAAATTAAATTGATGTAGTAAAGATACAAGCTCTGCAATGACGGCACTTTGGAGGAGGAGGACCTATATTTGAGCCTGTTACCATCCAACAATTCACAGAGCATTTCAGAGATGAAGGGTCTTTTCTTTTCCTAAAAGCAAAAGCACTGAGTAACATCCTTATCCAAATGCCAGGACTGACTAAATAGAAGGAACACAAATATAAAATACTCTGTTTCTGAAAGTGATCATCATCTTATTTCTACCATATTTGTAAAATGTTTGGCAGACCATTGCTTTTGTGCTGTTTGAATCTCTCTCCATCCCCAATCGTTACCCACTCCACCACACACACACCCTACCAGAGCCAATCTTTACAAGCAGATACAGCTGATAAAACATTCTTCCCACTGTTGAAATAAATATTACTAAAATCATAAGCACTACTGCAAAGAAATATATGGGGTAACAAAGTGCCTAAAGAATTTGCTGTGGGGTCCTTAGAGGAAAGAATCCCCATTTCTTTGTGGAAACCTTTGCTGAATTCATCCTTGTGTTACCTCTTCCAACATCCCACATCTATGTATAAAGCAGAAACTATGCTTTTGAGAATACAAGGTAATAAATGAGATATCAGTAGACTGCATCTTCTAGTGCTGGAGAAAAAAAAGAAAAAGACTTCCAAGACTCAGATCCCAAAAGCAGAATCCACCCCACACCTGTGCCTACATTACAGACAGACGGATTGCGGGATGATGTACCACAGCCTCCCACGCAGCACTTCTCTCTGGCTAGATACTTCAACCAACGTAATGACAACCATGACGTATGCCTTGGGTTTTTCTCCAGAAGAAAACCAAGCAGGCAGGAAGCCATACTGCTTTTCGGGAAATCCTCCAGTGGGGATGCCGGGGGTATGTACCTGTTTGCCGGCAGACCTGGCATGGGGTAGCTCTCGGGAAGCAATGCCACCACACACCCTGTAAAGACAGGGCATCAAGGTCACGAAAGCCATTTGATTTCTTTCTTTCTTATTATTCAATGCTGTTGTTATTCCAATACTGTTACCAACTTTTTCTCCTAGTTAGACACCTATCCTTTGTTTTGTATTTTTTTGGTTCATACCGACCTGATCAAATCTTTTTCTTTCCAGAGAGGAGCGCTAAGAGCATCTTTGCTACAGATCCTATGCACTGAGACTGGACATCCAAAGACAGGCTCTTACAATCTTTGGGTCCAAAGCAGCTCATGAGAGCTACAGATCATGCAAGTACAAACTATATAATCTACATAGTAAGTCTCTGCAGAAAACACAGCCAGGTTCACTTGGATGTGTTCGTTTGTTTTTTTTCTCCGTAGCCACTAGTGAAGAAAACAGACATTTGACTGCAACAGATCTCATCTGTTTTCTCTGTGCTTTTCTTTCTTTTTCTGTTACAGAGCTACTTATACTCCACAAATTTCTTCTCTTCACAGCAATTCACCTCCGAGCAAGTCACAGGAAGACCCAGGAGAACAGTTTGCAGACTGAATGCAAGGTCAGCAACAAAAGATCTGATCGCAAAGCAGTGCTTTTAGGGAATAATATTTATCCCATTTATCTTTTGTTTATTACCATCATTTAAGCCATTCTTTTTTTGCAAGCTATTCTCCAAAGGAACCATTTTCCTCCACACAGAATAGTGTATTCAACTTCTGCCACTTTCATCCTACTGGTGCATTCTCTTTTGTATGTTAAGTGCCATCACCTGTTACCATGAGCGGTTTCAAATAATTCCCCTGTGAAAACTACAGTTTTATTACATATAGGCTCTAAATTTATTAGCTTATCATGAATGTCACTAGAAAAGAATGTTTCTAAAATAAAAGAGGTAAAAACAATATAAACACAAGTAAAACAGCCCAGCTATCACTTAATCTTTATGATAAAATATTGATTTAAAATGACAATAAAAAAAAAATTTTACTGTCTTGTCTATAACATCCAAGATGCAGTCTAAGATGCCTCCACTGTTATGGAGTCACATAATGGTGCATACAGACATTTAAATCTGTCCCACATACAAACTTTGAACATCAGAATATGCATGCTTAGTTGCACAAAACAAGTCATGCCAACATACACACTGTTAATTGTTGGCTCAATTTGGTGAATAATGAGCTGGTATCAGGACATTAGAACCTCAAGCAACAGAAGAGCTTATTCAGAGTCACACAATTTCCATGTTATAAATAAGAAACAAATATCAGATATGTTACAGAGGAGCGGGATCACTGGAGTTGTTTTCTTCCCTATATCAGACAACTAAAAAGTCCCATAACTGTCACCAAAAAAAAAAATAATTAAAAAACCCCAAAGAAAACAAAAAGCTCTTTCCTTATTTGAACATACTGAGTTTTTTTCTAAAAGAGAGTGCAGGGTAATAATACTTGCATGGGTTTTGTCCCAGGAATCAGAAGGGAGCCAAAACGTTCACCCAAGGATCAGAATCACAGACATATCACGGATCATATCTCCTACAACATTCTGTGGTGATACAAATCCAGTCTCATCTTCAAAAAAGGCTTACACTAGGTCCTCACGTTCATGTCTCTTTCCATTTATTTTCACAATAACATATGCAAACTACTATACAGATAATACATGCAAAGCAGACATTTGCACAGAATTATTCTGGAAGTACGTGAAAAACAAAGTGAGTATTTGCAGACGAATTATGTATTTAAAATCAATACAATTCATTAATTATTTCACAGGCTTGAAATTCCTTTCACATATGACAAGTGTGTGAAGATCAAAAGGCTTTCCTCAGATTTTGCATTTCAACCCCTGACCTAACTAAAAGATTCATAAAACTTCATTTAGTAACCCAGCTTTCAGTTGCCTTCATAACTGGTACGTAAGGATTAGATTTTAAAAGACCTCTGCTGCTATTTTGACAGTCATTCAGCACTTAAACACCAAAGTTTATTTTAAGTGTCTGGTACTTAAAACATCCCCCAAAATAGGGGAGCACTTTCGAAATCTGGCATGTATGACAGCAGATTAATAACACTTCAGGTATATCTGTTCCAAACACTGCTAAATACCAGACATATTTTTCTTCTTAAGGAGATCCACCACTGACAACACTGAGAATGAATGCGGAGTTTCTAAATTTAATACACAATTCAGTTACTGGTCTAGTGTCATAGCAGACCTGTTTCAACAAATGGAACAAAAGTATTCATTCACCACTCCCTTCCTTCCAAACCTATAAAGACACAAAGTAAAAGTAGTATTACAAACTAATCCACCTAAATGTTTGTTGTTTCTGCAAGGCTAGATTTGCAAGTACTAGTAGTAGTAGTAGTAGTAGTAGTAGTAGTATGTGGCTTTTTTTGTTTTGCTTGGTTGTTTTTTGTTTCTGCAGGGCTAGATTTGCAAGTAGTAGTAGTAGTATGTGGCTTTTTTTGTTTTGCTTGGTTGTTTTTTTTTAAAATTAGGTAGCGTATTTGGAAGGGACAGACAAGCTTTTGGGCGCATGACCTCTCCAAGGCTGAAACAGGAGTAGCAAAGTCCAAAACCAAATACAATTTGAGCATAATTCCTCTTATTTTCACCTGAGTCACAGTTAAACCACTTTAGAGATAAGCAAGTTGGATATCATGGATAAGAAGAACATTACCGCAGAGAGGTCATGCCATGGTCAGTTAACTCCTAAAAGGCATACTCCATAGGACACACAAAAGGTAGCAGGTGAAGAAGGTTATACTGTGGCACAAAATGGAGGGTCCAGTAGAGTCATGAATTTCAGGTCCCAGGCTTGTATTTGGATGGTGTTCAACCTTTGAGGATCAAGGGCAAGAGACCACAAATCTGTTCCGTGAAACATTGTCCCTTTGGTAACTGTTCCTGTTCTTTCCTGATTTACTCTGGTGCAAAATTGTTGTTCAGATCTATCTACATTTTTTTAAATGATGAAAACCACCATAATTCTAGAATCAGTAAATGTTAGATTCAGTGATTGATTCAGAGCATCTTCAAGACGACACTTTCCAGTGTTGGTCTAATAGCTGTAATGTTCATCACTTCTCTTTAAGGTTGTAAAATACATTTCCAAAAATCCTAATTTTCTGCTTGATTCACATGAAAATAGCTTTCTCACTTATGAAAAACAGATTTATTTTTTTTTTTAAACTATAGAGTTGTTCTAAGTATCCTTTTAAGAACGAAGACCTTGCCCAGATAATCAAAACCAACTAAACAATTGCTACTGAAGAGACACGAGCCAAATTCTATCACTATGTTTTAAGTCCACAGCCAGATAATTTTGTGGTATATGGCACATGCTCTTTGCTTCCTATTAACACTAAAACTAGCCAGAACAATTTGCAAATCAGCAGGA
>NW_009612261.1:11765-20046 GCF_000690535.1 Cariama cristata
ATGTCATCATGCCTTCCAACAGGACAGGCTCTTTCTCTCCCCTTCCCCAGAACCAAATGAGAGGAAAGGGGAATTTAGACTCTATGGACAGCTTCACAAAAGAAAAGAGCAGAGAGAAATGCCAAGCCTTGATTATAGAAAGGAAAGGATGAAAGACTGAAAGAAATAGATAGAAAAGAGGGGAAAAGACTGAAAGTTTTCCAAACTCAGTGCTCCATTGACCTTCCTCTCAAAGGGATTTGTACCTCGCTCAGATTAAAACCTTGGTAGCTCACCTCATATCAAACATCCCAGAAATTCAACTTGCTGAAGACTCATGGTGTCAGATCCATCTCCATAACAAACCAATCTTGCCCAAGCTGTGTGTTTAGCTCATGTACTGCATAATATTTTTAATTTCCAGGTAGTAGTGATCTCTTTACTCTGGCCCTTCTTGCACTGACCAATAAATTTCACAGCAAGCAAAAATATGTTTGCAGAACAGATTGGAATTACATCATTATAATCCTGTAACAACCCAGGAGACATGGGAAGTTTTAGGTCTAAAGAAGTCAAAGAAAACGAACAGAAAAGAAGTAGTAATTCTAACGGAAAATAGCATTGGTGGGCATACAACTTCCTTTATTTGCTGCTTTTGAACTTTTTGCTGCTTACCAAACAGAAATATGAGGTTTTGTTTTCCAAAGAAGAAAATATATTTGTACAAAAATTAAACTGCAGCCTTTTAGCAGATGTCATGTTAGTTTGATATACCCTGCTCATAAAGACAACAAAATAAATGATTGTATATAAACAATCCTCACACTGCTAGCAGACTGCAGAAAAATGTGCACACACAAAATGATTCAGCACATTCGTTGCCAGGCTTTTAAATGGCTTTTCATAATTTAATGAAATTTAAATACAGTAAAAGGGTAAAGCTTTGATGCCCAAGTTCTCTTTTCAATATTTTCTTTTTCATGAAGTAAACAGAAAACCCCAAAGGAGAGTACCTTTAATTAGCTTTATTCTAATCAGATTTCGAAATTAGACAAATAGATGGCTCAGAATGTGTCTACTTTGTTTAGAATAAAAATAATTCCCAAAAGAACTTGAGATTGCAGCATTTCCTGTAACATAAATAGTGAAGTCTGTGTGGGAGGAGGCCTTATATCAAAATAATTTGGTAAAGATTACCATAATAGAGATGTTTAGAGTTTTACATTTTTCTCACATCCCACTTTTTTTTTCTTTTTTTTTTTTTTCACATTTGAGCAACTCAAGTAATGCAGATCTCCTATCAAACAGTGCCAAACAAATTTGGTTCTCTTGAAAAACACTATTTGCATAAGCCCATTTATGCACTTGAGCTTCTCTCCCCAAGTAGCTCTTCAGCTCCATGCTGCGTTGCGTTTTTAACAGGAAACCTGAATAACGTTAGGTAAACCTATGGCAGGAAAACACATGTTGACATCCAATTTAAAGCCTTAAGTAGCATACAGCTTTAATTCTGGTTCAGAGTTACCTGAAAGTAGTAAATGACTCCATGTTTACTCCAATTTTAGGAACAGAAGCAACGGCTTTTCCCATTCTCAGTACAAGGATAAGACACGAACAACTTTGGAAAGTTTCAGTATAAACTGTGCGGTGTGTGTTCCCAGCCACATTTCCACAGTATGTTCTCTATTCACGTGCACCAGCACCCCAGCAAACATTTTGAAGCATACATCTGCATCGTCTCACCTCAGAACTAACTCAGGCTGAAACCATTTGCCATGTGAACGCGGCCGTAGCTGCTACAAGCGTTTTGCGGCTGAGGACTGCACAGAAGCAGGGAGTGTAGTGTGTCCTGGGCCTTTAGCCTGGATTTAGCATTATTAAAATGATTCAACTCACCTTAATTGCATTAGAATTATCAGCATCAATTTTAGCTAATGGACTTAGGTATTTCCTTTCCTGAGCTTTTCAAGGCACCCCATGGCTCTGCTCCCATCTTAGCTCCTAAACTCTTCAAGGTCATAGATTATCTGTATAGCGGTTTTGCAGACCTTTTACAGTGCTTTTAATATTTTTTTTCTGTGCACAGTCAGTGATTAACATGACTTATTATACAAGTCTTGATCCAGAAAAGCACTTACGTACATGCCTTACTTCAGTTTCTTGAGCTGACCATTTAATCTGACAAGACCAGGTACACACTTGAAGTTAAAGGCATGTTCCACTGCTTTGCTACCTATAAGTGAGAATGTTTACCACTATGCAAGGAGAAACACAACCTGGTAAAATATATCCCTGCTGTGGGTAAAAAAAAATAATGTTCTCAGATTTAATTCTTGGAGTATGCAAGTATGTACATATACTTACAATTTTAACGTTTTCCCTGAAGATGTTCTTCAGGACAGTTCTTACTGTCAAGTGCACTCAGAAAAATCAAGTCAAAGATTTCTTCAGGCACCTCTTCGTAGTCATTTCTTTATATTTAAATATACAGATTCACTTAAATCAAATGCCCTCTCTATTGTCCTAAAATCCACTAACCTCATTCTTCTGCCTCTCAATTTCAGCAGCAATTTGGTTCTACATCTCATTATGCTAATAAAGGGGGAAGCTTGATTAACCTAGAAGAAGTTAGACTTATCAGTCACCTCAGCTCAAAGTAAGTTGGTATTGCAGTGAAAATGCTTGAAAAATTCTACCCCATCAGAGGCTTACCAAAAGCAACACTTAGACAGAAATCTCTATTTTGACAACAGAAGTAAAATACAGGTAGTTTACAAAGCATCTAACCATTAAACTGTATTCCTCTGCTTGTTACTTTACTAAACCCGAGTTCCTTTTGTCAAAAAGCTACTCATATGGGGCGGTTTTATGCAAAGGACATTATGTAAAGAGTCGAACAATTCTTTTCAGTAAAGACTGGTATTTATTAGTGAGGCCTATTTGTGAAATTCCAGAGATTAGGCAGATACCCTATGCCTGTAATTCAAAAAAAACTCTGAAACAAAAAAAAAAATCCCAGAACTGATGTTACGGGATGGAACGGAACGTTGGAAAATGCCATAAAGAAACAGGAAAGTGATAATGACTTCCCGATGAAACGCTTGACAGCCTGTCCAACTATGACAAGTACCAAATATCACACAATTCCACAGATCACTAGTAACCAGGTTGATAACTTGAATCTCCACCTAAAGAGATAATTTTGAAATATCTGCAAACAACCTGACACATCTGGGAATGTTTTTGCTCATCTCCCACTTCCTTCATCCCAGCCAGGCATTACAGATCCTGGCTAATAAAGGAAATGTTTTTTTAATAATCTTATTACAGTAGTTCTGAACTGCCCGGTGTCAACCCAACAAGACAAAAAGGGTCTATAACATTTGTGTGCTTTCTAGAAATAGCCAACTAAGATCTCAAGCCGCTATCTCAATAGAGTAATAAATAGCATTAATAAGAGGCGGTGTAAGCTGCGTTCTGTGTGACTGTACCAGTCTGTCATCGCCCTGTTCGCTAAATATTCACCTCTTCACCTCTTGCAAGGAATGGATCGCTCGGTTCTCTGCACTATTCCTTCTGCGGTTGCTGTACTGACCGCGATAACAAGACCAGAAACATCTCGAATGAGACCTTCACATAGCTCACTGTCAATTTAGACTAAAGAATGCTCTATTCACCACATTCCCCTCCTCATCCTACTAATAGGATACTTTCACAGAAGGTATTTCACAACAGTTGTATTTTCAGCTGGTGCAAATAGATTCAACTAGAAAGGAACTTGCCATGGTGTAAAGCTGGAAGAAACTAGCTGCTTATACCCTTTTGCAGATGTCTTTATGCTTATCAGCTTTAGAGAAAACATGAGAAGGCAGAAAACAGAGAAAGGGTTAGATACAGAGCTCCAAGAGTTTCACCTGGTCACTACTGGCTCTGGGAAGAACATGCACCAGCCTCTGCAGGGGCCCCACTCCCTCTCCACGAGGACAGAGACCGAAGGGAGGAGGTGGGACACCAAGTGCAGTAGCCAAGCTTCCACAAAACCAAAATATATCTCATTTCACTCCTCACACCTCGCTGCATGCTCTTCACCGAACTGTGTGCCAGCTGACTCTGGTATCTTTTTTTTATTTTTTAAAAAAAAATTTAAAACAAACACACAAAAAGTCGCTCAGGATGTTTTAAGGTTATTATTGTTGTTTTCTCCATTCTCTTGCCTGCCAAACTTCACCATCTTGTGAGACAGTACGCACTCAGAGAAATTACAAGGAATCTCTTTTGTTTGCTTTTGGGTTCTCCATCTAAAATATATAAAACCCCAACAAAAAAAAAAAAAAACCAACAACAAACTTGCCACTTTGTCTCTCTAACATACAGCTTTTAAAGTTATTGCAGAGACAGAGAAAAATCTATGGAAGAAAATGTAGAAAATTGTACACTTTGAAGTAAAAATAGAAAATACTCAGCTGTATACTTTTAAATCATTGTACTTTAAAAGCATCATTCCAATTACCTGGTTTTGGGGAATTATGCCAGTGCTAGCTGGAAAAAGTACTCTTATCTGGCCATCAGCTACAAAATACAAAAACAAATTGCAAGAATTATTGAGCTTTTGGAGTCTGGAATGATCGAGACCTAGTTAAAGAAACATACGCTACTTTGATTACATAGCAGCCTCTACTCTGTGTACTCAAGTAAGAACATACTATAAAAAAAGACTTCAAACAACATCCTGAAAAATTAAATACAGTGTCCCTGTATTCTGTCTGGTAAGGCTGCTATACCCCATCTTAGGGTTCATGGAAGTTTCATGCTTTCTTGTGCCATCTACAGAAAAAATTATGATACCAGGTACATCATAAAGGCAGAGCAGCATGGAAAAATGATAGCAGATCATGCTGTAAAGCCTTCAGTGCATAGTTAGCTTATCTAAGTATTTTTAATGAACGTAAACCATCACAGTAAGCATATCAGTTTTTCAGCCCTTCACATCATACAGTCATGGGGTGGTTTTGATCTGATCAGAAGAGCCTTAAAGCCCAATTAATTCACTTTATGGTCAAGCTACAGCCTCATCGTCACCATTTTAACTCCTTGGATCCAGGCCGGATGGTTTGGCTGGAAGCAGCTTTAATCAACAAACAGTTTTGAAACTGGAAGGGGTGTAAGGTTTTGCTATGCCTAACTTAGAAAACCTGCTCTCCTAGCAGATCCACAAAGCTCCTTTTAGTATCATTACATGCATGCAGAGTAATTATGTTAATTCTGCTAATTAGTCAGTATGGGTAAAACTGTGGCCAAGCTCCAGTTTCCCAGCCCTTTCCCCATTATAAGCTGTTAGAAACTCCAGAAAAAGACTCAACAATGCTTGGTAAAATTTGTTCCTATTTGGATTTGATCCAAGCCATTCTACACAATTCCATTAAAGCACAGCAAACAAGGCTAGGCATTAATGCATAACTGAAGTAGGCTTTATGCTGTCAACATGGATCAGATTCAGACTGGCTCCATTCCAGAATTATGCTTTTAAAAGCTTATTTAGTAACAAATTACATAGAAGATAAACAAGCAATTAACCAATCTCCCCAGAAGCTAACAATCAAAATACCTTGTGCTGAAGTATTAAACATACTAGGTTGCTGCCTTCGTCTGTCACTTGGTTCCACAGTACCTATGCTATGTGACTTTACCTATGACTTTCAAGGTCATAGTTAATTGACATAAGTGCATGCCACCATTTCTTAATTTTAAATTCCATGTTTTAAGTACACAGCAATATGCTGAAAGTAAGATGGAATGCAGATCAAGGAACAAAAATTTACGGATTCCATATGTACGTCGTTGTTTTCAGAGTGCTCAGAAGGTAGGTCAACAAATATGGTGTTCACAAGTCCAAACGCATATCCAAACTGTGTGGTTTTACACGAGTGACTTCCAGTGTTACTACCTGTACCTCTCATCTTCATGCCGATACGAGTTTTCACTACTTCAAAATTAATACAAGGCCAAACCCCAATGGCTTTATTCATATAGTTAAGTTAAAATCAAGTAAGAGATGAGGCAGCTCTGAGTTCAGTCACATCTCTGCACACTGTAAATTTTCATTAGATCGGACAGATAGGTTGGAACCTAGTTTCTCATTTCTGATGAAGTTTAGGGATAAAATAGGCAGAGTTTAAGACAGTCACTTCTTAGTACACTCTGGAACAGGGCTTTATAAATCCGAGGTCACTGGGAAAATCTCAAGCAACTGTACGAAGTCTTTACTTTGCTCACTTTTAAGGTTAGCAAGAATCCAGCTAGGAAACGTAACGACAGACAAGAGTCAGAATAAGTGATATAATTCTGTCTGTATGTCCACGTAAGAAAGATTTCATTACTTTGGGCTCAGCTGTTTCAGGTTAAGATTAACAAGTAACTGCCCTAGTCAGAAAATACATTTGTCATATAATGCCTAGAAGGTGATGCATTCTACATCTCTGACTTTTCCTTACAAAAGATCAGCTAGCTTAGCCTATATCCCTTCGATGCATTTTTGTACATCTACCTCCTTCTACCGGACATCTCACTTCCTCCTTTCCACAGCTGTGCCATGACCAAAGATAATCTTTTCCAAAAACCCCCCATGTATCACTTCCAGATGTGAGCTTGTCCTCTCCTCCTGTTTCAAAGTCATACAGCATTGAGCTATCTGATTATTCCGATACGTCTTTACTTGCCTCTTTGATCAAGCTATTGTTCACAGACGCATGCTATTATAGCCCTCGACTGCCAATTTATCATCAAATTTCTACAGTTCTACTTCTAAAAAAAAAAACCACAATGATTGATTACCTATGTCTTTTGTTACATTAATATGACATTGTTTCTATTCCTCCTATGCAATGTATGTGCATAACTATTAGTTATAGTTATTGAGGGTGCACCTAGCGAACTACAACTGTAGGTATCGGTATGAATGGTACACTGTTTATGGGCAGGACTCTATTCAAGGGGTGTCCAACCACCACAGAGAGCAAATGCCTCTGTCGGAGGATAACCAAGACTTATATTCACCCGTGGCAGTTCCTCTCATTCTGCCCTGACAAGGCAAACCCCTTATTTTCTTCCCACTTTACTTTTCATGCTATTCCAGTTTCTGAAAAAAAAGAAAAACAGCAATGGTGAACACCAGGAGTGAAAAAAAGCATGCAGTCTCAAACCACTAAGGAAATGAATTTAAATTTGTTTCAATTTAATGTTGCATATACTTCATTGGGAGGGGAAGAGCTTACTACAGGGCTAGAATAATAATAGTCCGAACGAGACATAGAAAGTAACAAATGGCTCTTACAATCAGGCTTCACTTTAAACGCTTCAGTTTTACATTCTTCTACAGGAGAAGCTTTTGTGGAAAGATTCAAAACAGCTTCAAGGCACAGAGAAAGTGACCACATTTGCAGGACTTCAGGAAAGAGGAGAAGGACAACACATGGATGTAAATATGTATACCAATGCAGCAGAAGTGAGAAATTCCTGAAAAAACCCTTGATCCTGGAAGTAAGTGGATCAGTACTCCTCTTACCTGTAACTATTGTACCCTGATACAGTATCCCCAGCAGTTTCTTTCAAGCTAGGATCTCTGTCTATCCACCAGCTACTCATCCAATGTCTGGTCTTTAGAAGCTCTCTGAGGTACCTTGACAGAGTCCTGCCTAGAATACCTGGAAAAAAACATCACCCCACACCAAAGAAAATAGAATTTGGGAAGGACGGATGCAGTCTGTGCCTGGACCAACGCATCCTCTGGTTTTCACACAAAAACACTTCCTTTCAACTCTCATCTGGCATTGCAAGTGATAGAGACCAGCGTCAGCAGTGGACCCAAACCTGCTTTCTGTGTGCCTCCCATCCGAACGACACCAACAACTGCCATTCTGCATACAAACAGATGTCACTCTGCCAGTGTCTCACATATTTGTCACTCAGTAGCTAAATTTGATACCGGACAAAATTTGCTGGAAGGCAATGAAGTTCATGAGGTTTGGAGATGACCGAAGTGACTGTTTGTTGTGCTCAGCACAGACATACATCAGAGACAACGTATACACACACCTGCCTGGGACCACCTTCCATGACAGCTCCCTCCACAGAGATGGTCTAAGAGCTCCAGTCCTGAAACGATTACCAGGAAGGTGGAGCCACAGGGAGAGCCTGGACACAGCACTGCTGCGTTGGGGTTTCCCTTTCGGTGCTCCACATCGTGTCCTCCAAGTCAGCTGCCGGATCTCTCTCCTTATCACAGAATCACAGAATCGATGAGGTT
>NW_009612262.1:0-325 GCF_000690535.1 Cariama cristata
TAACGGGCCCTTCAGTGTCCCGGGCTGGTGGGGACCGGTGTTAGTAACGCGCTGGAGTAAAAAAAAAACCAACCAGCGGGGGTTATTTCACACCGGAGCAATTCAGTGGTCAAATTGCAAAGTCACGCAGTGACATAAAGAAATGTGTCATTGCTGACACAATCAAATGAGTACATATGGCCAGGGCACTTCAGCATCCGTAGCGTCTTATTAAGCCAGTTTTTAAAACCGTAGGAGGATTTGTCTCCGCAGGCCGTGGCCTGAGGCTCAGCTGCCCCTGGGAGTTGGCTACCGAGCGGCTTCGGCCTGTAAGGGCGTCGGCCGA